>NC_067167.1:8900183-9022683 GCF_903995435.1 Acomys russatus | reverse complement strand
TAAATTGACTTACATATAGCTCAGCTGATGACAGACAGCCCTGGTCCCTAGGGCTGAGGACGCGAGCTTGGTCCCTGAGACCCGCGTGGTAGATGGAGAGACTAACTTCTGGAAGTTGTCCCCTGACCTGTGCACAGCACGACCATGACATACATGTGCACACATGCACACACATAAATGAAAATGCAATAACAGTGCTCACAAGTCCTTACATAGGTGGTCCCTGCTACCACTGTAGAGAAAAGGCCGTTCTGTCAGACTCCATCTCTCCTTCCTCCCTTCACTCTGTGCTTAGCTCTGGGGAGTAGAAACCAAGGTGGCTTGTGGCATACAGTCAGTGAACTGTGTTAGGTTGGGAGTGGGGCATACTCAGTGGAAACATACTGCTTAGTGTGGACAAAGCCCCGGTGTTAAATCTGTAGCAAACCCAAACCCCCAAAGCTAACACCACAAACAAACAAACAGCACGCCCCCCCCCCCCCCAAACAGTGTTTCCCTCGCAGTGTTCCAAGCTGCAGGGGTATCTTGTAGCCATTTGGGCTCTGGTTAGGTAAGAGACAGCTGGTGTAGCCTTTTCAATTTCCTTTATCTTCTCTCAAAAGTGCTAGACAGGCCTAAATTAGGGCAGGTGAAATGAATGAGAAGAGCTGGTGTTCTTGCTCCATTTTGCCAGCCAGCAGCTTTAATTCTCTGGCGGGGCCTTAAGCTGCGGTGGGAAATATCCACCTGGGGCTCCTCGCCTGGGTGGGTAGGTGTGGGGAGTCTAGATAAGCCTTTTGGGGGGACCCACAGAAAATTGTGAGTGAGGCACACTAGTGAGGTCTCGAAATGGATCCGAGGCTAGGGCGGTGACTGCCACCATGTGGTTGCTGGGAATTGAACTCAGTACCTCTGGAAGAGCAGCCAGTGCTCTTAACCACTGAGCCATCTCTCCAGCCCCAACACTGTTGTAATAGATAATCCAGATCTAGTAAATTTAGAGTTTAAGGCTACCACTTTGATTTGTTTGGCTATCAAAATCCAGACCTATGAGCTTCTACTCTCAGCAGGGAGCCATGTGCTGGGGTTGTTGTCAGTTTCTCCATTGTCACTTGGTGGATACCACAGAGCCGCCACCAAGGTGGTCCAGAGGACTGAGAAGTACATGAGCAAAGGGAGAGGCCGCAGGAAGCTGTGGGATGGTATCCGATAGGCAGGAGAGAGGGTCACTGGTGGCCGTGGTGGATCCCAGAGGAGCTGCAGACAAGGGTAGACCTTAATCTCCTGGTCAGTGTGAACACTTAATCATGAGCCCAGCAGTGGTAAGAAACCACTAACTGTTGAGGTTATTTTTATATACCTGTGTTTCTTTCTCTTATTTTCTCTCTTAACCCGGCTATCGCACAAATAATTGAGACTCTTTTATATTTGTTTGGGCTTTACAACTCAATCTTGAGCAGGTTAAGTCTGTTCTGTTCTGTTCTGTTTTGTTTTGTTTGAGACAGGGTCTCTCTGTGTAGCCTTGGCTGTCCTGGACTCACTTTGTAGACCAGGCTGGCCTTGAACTCACAGCGATCCGCCTGCCTCTGTCTCCTGAGTGCTGGGATTACAGGCGTGCACCACCATGCCCAGCTTAAGTCTGTTCTTAACCCTCTCTGTTATCCTGACTCCATCTTTGCCAAAATCCCCAAGTTAACTTGCTTTTTAGTTTTTTCTTTGCTCCAACTGAATCTTCTTCATCTCTCCTGCACCGTGACTGAACCCCCAACTTCCTCCCTTAACTCCTCTTGCCCTGGCTGGCAGGAAGTCCAGCCCTATTCTCTCCCCTGCTCATTGATTGGCTGTAAGCTGCTTTATTGACATATCAGGGGACAGTTGGGGAGCAGAGTTTACACAACATTTAGACAGGAAATCAGCATTTGAACTACACAATAACCTTATGCCTGCCTACACTGTATCCTGGAGCAAACTTTGATGACAGCTGGTCCTCCAGAGGTTCCCCTGGGATTAATTAGAAGCACGGCCTTCTAAATGCTAAATATCTCTTCTATAGATATATTTATTTTTTATTATAAGATATATATGTATATATATATATATAGAGAGAGAGAGATAAAAATATATAAATTAAAATATATATTGTGGTCCAGAAGCCTGATTTGGTCACCACAATAGAGAAAGGCATGACATTTGATCTCAGTCTCCAGACTCAAGTCAGATTCAGCACCCTGGTGAAGGGGAGGCTGGGCCAGTTTGCTTCAAGGAAGCCTTCCACACCGCTGGAGGCTGTCCTGGAGAAGTGCCTCCAAGTCTTTCCACACACACTGGCATGTACTTGCTGCAGTGACGATGAGCAGAGCAAAAGACAGAACTAGACCTGATAGTCCCAGCTCCAGGCTCTGAGCTGCTGTTAACAGTGGAGGACCGCCGGGCGTGGTGGTGCACGCCTTTAATCCCAGCACTTGGGAAGCAGAGGCAGGCAGATTGCTATGAGTTTGAGAACAGCCTGGTCTACAAAGTGAGTCCAGGACAGCCAAGGCTACACAGAGAAACCCTGTCTTCAAAACAAAACAAAACCAAAAACCAACCAAACAAAACAAAAAATCCCAACAAAACAGTGGAGGACCTTCATTGCAGCTGTTGGCTCCCCTTCCCAGACCTGCCTTGTGTAGTCTGGTAAAGAAAATGAAATTTGGGCCAAGGTTGAAGTCACAAGCGGATGCTGTAGCCTGCAGATCCATGCACTGCCTGCTTTCTGAGTTGAGTCATAAGTGGAATAGTGTTTCCGCTAGCTGCCTGCACCCCCAGTGGCCCTCTGACCACAAAGTGAAGGCTACACAGTAGCTAAGGCCAAGTGAGGCCAAGTGGGAACCACTGACTTTTCTTTCCCTACTGGGATAACAGGTCAGAGGGCACTGCAGGGCCTTGCTGTGATGAATGCTCTCCATGAAGACTTGAAAACACAGGTTCATTCCCTTGTGTGTATAACATCCCTGTTGGGTGCTAGAGGAGGCAGCTTCATCTTAGCGAGCGATTTTGGGTTATTGTGCGTTTCATCTGATGGGGACTTAAATTTCAACTGGAAAGGAGTGGTGTATGCATGGGCGGGGGCGAAATCAACCTTGCCCCTGGCTTCCGTGTCTGCCAAATACCGTTTCTCTGTACCAGAAGTAGTTCGTGTTATGAGGCACGGCCCATTGTATTCCAGCATGCGTTAGACATATTCCCTGGTTCCCCTCACCTTCTGTTCCACAGTGCTGCCCTGTCTGCTTTCTGCTTGCTGTAGTGGCTGTGCGCTTTGTACCCTCCATAGACTGGAGGGAGGGGAGCTTAGCCAGGTGCAGGTGAGTGCACTACAGCACAGGGTCTGGGCAGGCGGTGAGTGCACAGCCACTGAACACACCTGGGACCAATTTCAGAGAACTGGTTCGGTTTATTGGAGGAGGGGTATTTATTCCCCTAGGGAGGTGGCCAGGGTCTCTGGGGGCAAGGTTTGTGTGGCCGGGTACCACTGGCCAAGGCACGGGTGTTGGAAGATGCTGCATTTGCGTACTCAGGGAATGTAGTGTCCAGGGTCGGGTGGTGTGTGTGTGTGTGTGTGTGTGTAACCTTATAAGGTCAAACAAGAGTGAAACCTGGTAACTGTCAGGGTAATAAATTCTTACTAGGGTTGATGGTTTTGCGGAGCGGGTTTTGTGGTGCTAGGTTGGGAGAGGGGAGGTGGCCAACTCCTGCCATCTTCCTGTTTGTGGTATCTAGGGTTGAAGCTCCCTCAGCCCTTCCATCCCTGGGCCGTATGGTCCCACACTACAGGGTGCGATTCTGGATGAGTGGAGGTGCTGTGCCCCCCTCCCCCCTGGTATCTAGATCAGTTAACTCCCTAAGCCTTATCAAGCGCAGTAGAGCTGCCCGGGCCCCCTTTCTGGTTCATGCACTGTGATTTTGCCTCATTTTCACTTTATCTTCTCCAGCTTGGAACAATTCAATCTGTAGGCTCTCTCCTCTCCAAGGAGAGACTCCAGGAGGTAAAGCCATCCTGCTATCTGCTTTTCCCAGTGTGCCTCAGTTCTGGCAAAGAACAATGACGCTGCCTGTTCTGAGGAAACTTCTGGACTTCTGTTCTCATGGTAGCTCCCATTCTCAGAGCTGGGGGGGAAATGTGATTTCAGCAGTCTGCTCTCACTTCCGGCCCCCAACCCCACCCCTGCCCCCTCCTGCCCCCTCCGCACCGGTGTAAGGAAAAGTCTTCAGCTGCAAGCCATGTGATAGTCACCACCTTCCCAGTGGCCACGAGGGGAAACCGACTGCAGCCTCAGTGAGGTGCAGCGGCAGCTCAGCGGCTCATTGGAGCTTACCTGGCTGTGGATGCTCCGACCCAGCACAGGCAGCTGGCGTCTGTGCATCCTTTGTTATAGCTAATGATTTCCATCACTTCTGTTCCTTACAGAAGTCTCCGTGCACTTACAGTGCTGCTCACGGGCCACTAAACTTGCCCTTCATTTCAAATTTATCTGTGTTCCCCACGGGGATCTTGCCTGTTCAGTACTCCACAGACGTTCTCTCTGACCCTCAGTTAGGGACATATTAACAAACGCTAAAGGCTATAGAGGTTTACGGGGGACAAGACGGGTAAGGTCTACAGGGGACAAGAGGGGTCAGCTCTGTTGCTCATGGACTGAGCATAGCATTCAGAATTTGGGCCTGAAGACAAATTAGAGCCCCAAAGACCTCAAGTTTCTGTCTTAAGTCCCTGGGTGAGTGTGTGGTGAGATTAATTTAAGATTCCAGTTTTGAGCCACTGCTGGTCAATGTGCACATCTCCTAACCAGGGATAAAGGGGATGAACTGAGGCAAGTCAGTCTTCCATACCACAGTGTGTATGGGTGTGGATGTGTGTGTACATATGTGTGTGTGCGTGAGTGCATGTGTGTATAGCTCTGTTTGCAAGCATATTTTGTATGCGCACGTATCTGCAAATATGTGCCAGTTTGGGTGTGTTTGTGTTTGTGTATTTGTATGTATTTTTGTGTGTGCATGTTTTCATATGCTTGCATGCTTTTGTGTATATGGTATGTGCATGTGTGCCTTTGTTTATGTGTGCATGTTAGTATGTGCATACATTTACATGCACGGGGGCATATGTGCACATTTGTACTTTGTGTACATGTTTGTGTGACTCTGAGTGCATGTGCTATGTGCATGTGTTTGTGTGTGTTTGTATTTACATGTGTGTGCCCTTCTTTGTATATGTGTTTGTGTTTCAGCAAGTGTGCAATTGTGAAAGTGTGCAATGTGTGGATGTGTTTGTACATGTAGGTGTGCGCACATGTGTGTGCACATGTGTTTTTGTGTATATGTATTTGTAGTTGTGTCTTTATGTGCATGAATGTTTGAGTGTATGCATATATATATTTATAATTGCATGCTTATGTGCAAATAAGTGTATGTTTTTGTCAGCACACATGCATGTGTATGCATGCATGTTTTAGTGCATGTATATGTTTCTGTACTTGAGTGCATATTTGTGTGTTTTAATATATATGTGTGTACTTGTGCATCTTTGTGTTTGTGTGGGTGTATTTATGTGTAAATGTTTGTGTGTATGCACATATGTGTGCATGTGTTCTTATGTGTGAGCAGCTTGTACATGTATGTACTTTTGAGTATAGGTGCACAAATATCCTTATGTGTTCCCTTGTATGCATATACTTATTTCTTCATGTATATTTGTGTCACATGTTTGTATATGCACGTGCGCGTGATTGTGTGTGTTAGTTTCTGTGTGCGCTTCTGTTTCCTGTGTATGCCTGTGTGCTTGTGTATGCATGTGTTGTGTTTGTATTTGTCTGTGTATTTGCACGTTCTCATACATTTTTTGTGTGTGCGTGGACCTGTTTGCCCACACATATATTCATGTACATATGTGTGTGCATGTGTGAAGGACTTCTGTTGGGAATGGCACATTCCAGTAGTCTCCGTTACGTGTGTTTATGTGTATGGATACATGTGGTGGGCTGCTTATGGAAAATGCTGCACTCTAGTGGTCTTTCCATGGCAGCGTAGCAAGGTCGCTTTTGGGAATCCAAACATCTCCACTCCTGCTCCTTGAGCTTAATGGCTGCCTCTTCGCCTGTTTCTCCACAGCCTGCCTGTCCCTGGGCACAGGGAGGCTACTCGTGGGCAGACAAGACTCTCAAGCACAGCCTAAAACCCGGTCACCTTAAAGAAATCCCATTGGCCTTTGGGCCTTTGGCTCCACATCTTCAGGCCTCCCTTAGTTTGCCAAAGCTTTATTTTTCCTGTACGTAGCACGTGTGGCTGTGGAGACCCACTTTAGCCCAGCAGGGAGGGTGCGCACATCTTCCATGTTGCCAGGGCAGTGCGTGATCTCCGCTGGCAGCTGAATAGTGCCTCGGACATTTCTTTCCATTAAGGAGATTCCATCTAGAGCAACCAGCTGTTCAGTCTCAGCCTGGCTCTGGTTTCCCAGATGATTCTAATGTAGCAGCTGGTCAGGACAGCCCTTGAGCCTGGGAACACAGGAGTGACGTAGCAATTGAAAAAAAAAATGCTAAGATTGACGGTTTCCAGCAGCATCTAGAGGCTTCTTCTAAAGTGAGTGCTGGCCAGCCAGGATTCTCCTCCACCTTGCTTGAATGAGATGATAGAAATCAGACTGTGGCTGGGGATGCTCATGGGGCCTCTAATACAGGTCAGCAGGGTCACTGCATCTGGGAGCAGGAGTTGGAATCACACAGATGGGTTCGAATTCTGGCTCTGCTCTGCCCTGTAACCTTGGCCGTGCTGTCAGCCTTGCAGAACCTCAGCTTTTCTTCTTTAAAGGAAGCTACTACGTGTTGTGAAGGGGTTGGGGCGAGGGGGCCTGAAATAGCCTCACGAGCCAGTTGAGTTGGGATGCAGGCTGGTGCTTAGTGCTTTCCTGAGATTGGCACGGAGGCAGCTTCACCTCTGAGAAACCACCATAGTGATCTCTCAGTGGAGCTGGTTTTAGATTTGATTTTTTTTTTTTTTCTTTCTCTTTCTCCTTGAATAAAAGGCCTCGGAGCAGAGAGTTTGAGTGTCCACCTGAGTGTATTTGAATTCCAGGGCTCCCTGCACTAATTTCTGTAGGTTGAAGTCTCAGAGCTGTTGGAGGGAAGGGGACTGATGTAGCCCACCCTTGCCTGATGCCCATGAGGATTGTGTATTACAGTTCTCCAGAGTCACACACAGAACTTATGAAATGAATTTCCATATATATCCATAAATATATATTCTGTTTTGTTTTGTTTTATTTTTTGAGACAGGGTTTCTCTGTGTAGCCTTGGCTGTCCTGGACTTACTTTATAGACCAGATCCGCCTGCCTCTGCCTCCCAAGTGCTGGCTGGGATTAAAGGCGTATGCCACCATGCCCAGCATATAAATATATATTATCTATCTATCTATCTATCTATCTATCTATCTATCTATCTATCTATGAGATTTATTGGACTAATTTACAGGCTGCAGACCAGCTAATCCAACAATGGCTGGCTGTGAACGGAAAGTCCCAAGAATCCAGTAGTTGTGCAGTCCCACAAGGCAGGGTGGCTCAGCTGCTCTTCTGTAAATGTTGGAATCCCGAAGAAGCAGGCTCCCGTGCCAGTGGAGGAATGGATGTGCTGGTAAAGCAAGGACAAGCAGGCAGACAGCAAAACTCCTTTCTTCCGTGAACGGTGTAGGCTTCCAGCCGAAGGTGTGGGCCAGAGTAGAGGTGTGTCTTCCCACTTCGTGATCCGGATCAAAGCCTGTGTCTTCCTGCCTCGAGATCTGGCTCACAGGCGTGCCCTCCGTTTCTGGATTGTAGTTCATTGCAGATGTGGTCAAGTTGACAACCAACAGTAGCCATCACAGACTGGTTGATAATGACCTGTTTTGTTTTGAAATTTGAGCCGTGGTTTCTATCCCAGGCCTGCTTTAAGCTCACTCATAGCCGAGGATGGCCTAACCCTCCTGTTTCTTGAGGGACAGGATTCAGATGTGTTCTAGCACACCCGTTTATGTGGTTCTGGGGATCGGACCCTGGGCCTAGGGTATGCTAGGCAAACATTCTATTGATGGAGTTTCATCCGAAGCCCATTGAGGCCATTTGTAAAGTCCAGGGCTCCAGTGTCAGAATCAAGAGAAATAACCCGTAGAAAATGGATGAAGTAGAAATCACATACACAGAGGCATATATACCAAAGCAGGCTTTGCCATAGCTCATCTCAAAGTTTAAAAGACTGGACAGTGTGTGTGTGTGTGTGTGTGTGTGTGAGAGAGAGAGAGAGAGAGAGAGAGAGAGAGAGAGAGAGAGAGAGAGAGAGAGAGAGAGAGAGAGTGTGTGTGTGTGTGTAGAGGTTCAAAGATGACGTCATGTACCATTCTCCATTACCACTTATTTTATTGAAGCAGGGTCTCCCACTGCCTCCAGCTCAGCCAGCTCACCAGGCTGTTGAGGAAAGCCCCGCATTTCTGTATAATTTTGGGAGTGTGGCACACCTGCTCAGCTTTTACATGGATGCGGATGATCCAAATTCCAGCCCTCGCGTCCACACAGCAAACACTTTATACACGGAGACCCTTTTCCCAGCCCGAGACTGGGCATCCGTTATACATGAGGTCTTTAGAGAATTTGTACCTGAAACTTTAATAACTCAGTCCGACGACTGTGTTATCATTTCCTGTGTGTGCAAAGGTTGTTTATACTGAGAACACAGACTGGGTTTTAGAGAGTTGATAAGAGATAATAGGTTTAGAATAATAGGCTGAAAAGATAGCTCGGCAGTTAAGAACGTGGACTACTCTCGTAGGGGGTACTCACGCTGGGCAGCTCACAACTTCTTGTAATCCCAGCCATGGTGGCTCTGATGCCTCTGCCCTCCAAAGGCTACACACTCATGTGCATATGCCCTCAGACAGACAGATCCAAACACACACACACACCCTTAAAAATAAATATTTTTAAACATTACTGTTTTCTTGTATTTGGGAAAGTTAAAATTTGAACCAGAGTTAGGCAAAAGAAGAAAGAATTAAAACACATAGCTGGAAGTTGAATGTGAAAAAAGAAGGGGTGTGGCCGGGGTGGTGGCACACACCTTTAATCCCAGCACTCGGGAGGCAGAGGCAGGTGGATCTCTGTGAGTTCAAGGCCAGCCTGGTCTACAGAGTGAGTCCAGAACAGCCAAGAGTACACAGGGAAACCCTGAATTGAAAAACAAAGAAGGGGAAAAAAAAAAAAAAAAAAAAAAAAGAAAAGAAAAGAAAAAGAAAGGAGGAAGGCTGTGGCTGAATCGGTGGGACATCATGCATGTCCAAACCTACTAGCGACACACAGCTTCATAAACGATGGTGTGCCAGCCAGTAGTGTAAGTCCCTGAGGACCACCACAAATAATTCTCATAATCGTGTCTGAGCCTCTCACCACTCTTTCCCTATTCTTTGTGCCACAGATCTATGAATCCATTTTAGTTTAAAGCAGTAAATATCACCACAGCAATATGCACAACCCCATTTCTGAAACAGCGCGACTGTGATATTCCTCAGCTACAGAAGGATTGGGCTCTGCCGCAAGATCGGACAAAACGGAAGATTGCGTGGCGTGGAAATACGGGGCTTAGTTCGGGAAATGGCATCTCAGGATGGATTTCACACCCAATCTCAATGTCACTGTGCTCATGGGCAGCATTCATCGAGTAACTGTCAAATCTGCTCCTGGCGAGGGAAATCACAGGCGCACGCACAGCTGCGGCGGAAGCTGCCGACTCAAATTCTAAGTGGGTAAAACCATGGCGAAGCTACCTCCGGAATCAGAAGACCCAGTGAGGCCGTTAGAGCCTGCGGTGTGTGCTCTGCCCGAGGCCCCTTCCGGGTGACCCCCCATGTTGTCTTTTGAGTAACTTGTGTGTGCTAACCAGGGCCCTGCCACCAGCTTCCCCTTAGAGATAGGCTGAGGAATTATAGTGGAATGTTTACTCCTCTTATACAAGGAGAGAGTCTCTTAAAAGCACCCCGGGGGCCTGAGGTCAAGCTCAGGTAGGTGTTGCTTTCCAGGATGCGTCCATTTTTTCTTGATTAAAAGTAAGACCGTTCTCAGGTGTGAAATCAGTCCTGAGATGTCATTTATTGAACTGAGCCCAGGATGCAAACATCCATGTAACTTTGTGTGTGTGTGTGTGTGTGTGTGTGTGTGTGTGTGTGCGCGTGTGCATGCGCGCGTGCGCACCTATGTGTGTATTTGTGTGAGTGTGTGCATGTGTATGCACAAGTGCATGTAGAGATTAGGGGTCAAGCTCAGGTGTTTTATTGAGGTGTCTGTTTTTTTCTTTCTTTCTTGTTTTGAGACAGAGGCTGGCACTGGCCTTTGGCTTAGCAATATAGCGTAGCTGGTCAGCCAGCAATGCCCCGCCCCCCAGGGGTCGGCCTGCCTCTGCCCTCCAACTACTGGGATTACAAGCATGCGTCATCCACGTCTGGCTTCTGGGGATCAAACTGGGGTCTCATGGCTTGCACCACAAGCCCATTAGCTGACTCTGCGTTTTAAGGACGAGAGAGCCTTTGGGGGAGAGTGCTAGAGAGATGGATCAGAGGTTAAGAGCACTGGCTGTTCTTTGAAATGTCCTTAGTTCAAGTCCCAGCAACCACACGGTGGCTCACAACCATCTATAATGAGATCTGATGCCCTCTCCTGGCGTGCAGGTGTACATGCAGGAAGAATACTGTATAAGTAATAAATAAATCTTAAAAAAAGAAAGAAAGAAAAAGGACGTTTCTTTGGAATGTTTTCCTACTCTCTGAGGTAGAATGTGTCTTAAAGGGCTCATTTTTTGAACAAAGGGAAATCAAATCAGCATTAATTCTTTCTCACGAGAGAATTCTCTCACTATTCTCAGTTGTGCCTCTGTAATGGCACAAGGGGCTCCACACCACAGTGAAATCTGGGAAGGGTTTCAGGGGGTCACCTGCCCCACCCTTTATTTTATGCATGAGGTCCAGGCAGCTTGCCACTATCAGTGACCAGGGAGTGGGTGACAGCTTTCTGACATCTAACCTTTGTAGCCTCTCCAGTCTCAGCTGCCCCTGGTTCTTTATTTGGCTCGCCAGCTGGGCTTGTGATCATTTGCCGCCTTGATCTGTTTTGATATGTAGAAAATTGCTCAGTCTTTGGTATACGGTCAGAGGTAGCCAGAGTTACTGTGCTGCAGAGGCGCGGGGCGGCCGTAGATGGGGAACAAGGGCACTGTCACCCCGACTTCGCTTGTAACCGAGGATGAGGTGTCCGGGGCACAGCTGAATGGCTCATGGTGATTGTTTTTGGCCTTTTAGAACAGAAGACTCCATAACAGACGATGACAAGAGGAGGTACGTGCGCTGGCTGTCACGGCCGGTTTGACGTGAGTGGTTTTGACCGTGGCACACGGGTGTGACCCATACTAGCACAGGATGGTAGCGCAGATTCTGTCTGGTGGCAGGCTGGAAGGGACACGCAATCTGAAAAGATGGCAGCCCAGACTGAGGGTCTTGTGCTCTGTCCTGTGACTATGGCTCTGGGCCACTCCTGTCCCTGAGCTGACTTCCCTTCCTCCCCCCTCCACTTCCTGTTCCTCTCACTCTTCCCCAGGTCCGTTCTCCTCCGCTCTGCACTCCGGGGCCCTCCCTCTCACACCACACACGTCTTTCCCTATGAGAAAGTGATTTTCGTGCCTAATACCACAGGGACCGCGGCATCTGTCATAAGCGGTGATTGACACCTGTCCCATATTACTCACTACATCACTATAGTTACCTAGCTCACTTCTTTGCTTGCTCATTACAAGCAAAATATTTGAACATTTTACTGACTTAACACAGCTATTTTTTTCCCCCAAAGCTTCCTTTTAACACAGAGAGACAAGAACTTTCAAAAAGTCATGAGTTATCTTTATGATCGTATAGTTGTGTGGAGTGGTCCCTGCCTCAGTTTTTGATGCTTCTCTCCCTCCAGCACCCTTTAAACTGATCTCATTTCTCTTTTGAAAGAAACTATGGAGGAGTGTATGTTGGCCTGCCCTCTGAAGCTGTCAGTATGGTGTCTAGTCAAGCAAAGACAGTACAGAAAAGTAAGCAAGGGTTATATGGAACTATTTCCTAAAAAGAAAAAAAAAAAAATGAGTGTGTATGTGTGTATGTGTGTGCATGTGTATGTGTGTATGTGCGTGCGTGCATGTGTGTGCACATGCATGTGTGTCTGCATGTATGTGTGTGTGCATGTGTGTGTGTGGTATATGGATGGGTGTGGGCTTTTGTGTGTGTGTGTGTGGGTATCTGTGTGCGGTGTGTGTCTATGTATGTGTGTGGCTGAGTATTTGTGTGTGCATGCATGAGTGTGTGTGTGCATGCATGCACTTATGGGTGTGCAGGTTCACACACATGTGAAGTATGTGCATGTGTGCATGTGTGTGCACATGCGTGTGTGTCTGCATGTATGTGTGTGCATGTGTGTGCATGTGTGTGCGTGGTATATGGATGGGTGTGGGCTTGTGTGTGTGTGTGTGTGTGTGTGGGTATCTGTGTGTGGTGTGTTTCTATGTATATGTGTGCGCATGCATGAGTGTGTGTGTGCATGCATGCATTTATGGATGTGCAGGTTCACATGCATGTGAAGGTCAGAGAAGAGGCTCTGGTGGTCCTCGGGAGCTGGCCTCCCCCATTGTGGAGACAGGGCCTCTCACCGACTTGGGCCTTGGCGAGTCCTGTCATCTGGCTGGCCAGCAAGCCCAGAGGCCTGCCAATCTTTGCTTCCTCAGCACCAGGGTTACAAGTGCATGCCACCATGCTAGGCGTCCTTTGTAAAATGTGACTTTGGGGGCTCGAACTCAGGTCATCCTGCTTGCTCAGCAGGCACTTTGCCTTACCTACTGAGCTATCTCCGTGGTCTCAAAAAGCTATGCAATTCATATTTTCCATTTGCCTGACTTAACCTACCTGATCCGCAGTGGCAGCGAGCCACGTGTGAACTATTTGTTCCTTGTCACTGTTTCTCAAAATTGCCACCCACATGTTAAAAGGGACTTCCGCCAAAGCCCAATTCACTCGGAGGTTGGTTGCAAATTGGGATTTTTATTTGTGTGTATGCGCCATAGATACTCTTAATTTCTTGTTAACTTCAGCGCTGATGGGTGTGAAATGGGAAGCCAGCGTTTAAACAAGGCAATGGAGTGTTTGTGAACGTGGGCTGCACTTCCGTAGCCGGAAGTGTGGTGATGACAGTAAAAAGGAAGTGCTCACAAAGCTGTGTCACATTATGATTTGGATGAGCGTGTGTGTGTGTGTGTGTGTGTGTGTGTGTGTGTGTGTGTGACTATTGGTAGCCTTTGGGAAACTATAATGTGCTTTTAAAAAGCCGAACACTAACTGTTATTCATTTTCTCTCTAAGATTAGAGGAAGACAAAGCGGTGATGGCTGGATACCCGAGAGGTACGGTGTGTTTTCCCGAATTGTCTCCTGTACTGACCCTTGACGACAAAGAAGGCTTGTGATTTCTGTGTGTGTCTCCCGGAGCCCTGGAATCCCAGGATGAGAGTCTCCTCCTGCAACTGGAGGGCTTCTTTGTACAGAGACCGGCCCGTCACCTTCCCAGCTTCAATGGTCTCACTTCATTCTTTCCCAAACGCAGCAGAATTCGCTTAGTAAGAGAGCCAGACGCAAGCCTGCCTGCAAACGCCAGGGCTTGCCAAAGCCTGGGAGGGCTCAGGACTTGAAATGACAGACAGATGGGAGACCTCAGGTGGAGACGCCAGCCAGGAATCAGATTAGGGCACAACACACAGTGCGTAGCTGGAGGTTCGGGGGAGATAAGTCTGTAGTGGAACACCAGTGGGGACGGACAGTCTTTCTGGTCTACACAGGAGCAGACATGTGGGTTCCATGGTGCAGTCCGTGTTTGGCTCTTCACTGTGTGCCGGCTTTGCCAAACACACCTAGCCTCTTAAGAAACCTCCCTTTTCCGAGAGAGCCCGTTCTCTGTTCGAAGTCAAACGTTAGGCTTGAATTCAGGCTCTTCCGCTGGCTGGCTGAGCAGGTTCCTTTTCTCTCGTCGTCTCAGTTTTATAATCTGTAGAATGGACGTAAGGGTTGTTGTTGGGATTAAAGGAAACCAGCGGTAGCTTTTCCTTTCATCGCTGCCCTCGTCCTCTTTCTCCTTTCTTACTCTTTCTCTCCCTCCTCCCCCACTTTTTCGTCCCCCTCCCCCTAATCATCTCCTTCTAGAACCCAGACTCTAGCAAACCGGAAACAAAAGTTCTTTGCTATTGAAGCCACCTCTTGTCCCGGGGTCCGTGCTGGAGTTGGTGTGTGGATGGGGTGGGTTCGTGCGTGGAGCAGGCTGACAGAGGCAGGTGGAGAAGTTTCCCCGCCGGAGGGTTGCAGCTCCTCAGAGAGGCAGCATGGAGGTTTAGGCTGGAGTCCCCACCAGCAGCAGCTCTTGAAAATTCACCAAGGATGATGATGATGGTGATGATCAGGATGATGATTGGGATGATCGGGATGATTTTTTGGTTTTTTGAGACAGGGTTTCTCTGTGTAGCCTTGGCTGTCCTGAACTCACTTTGTAGACCAGACTGGCCTCGAACTTACAGCGATCCGCCTGCCTCTGCCTCCCAAGTGCTGGGATTAAAGGTGTGCGCCACCATGCCCTGCCTCACCAAGGATTTTTAAAGTCTAGTATTTGAATAGAGTGAATCCCCCTCCCCACATAGAATTCCCCGGGGTTGCTGTCACTTGGTCCCTTTTGGAAGTCTGGGTGCGATCTGCTTTTTTGTGTCAGCTGAGCTGGTGGGACGCCAGCCTGTACTCTCACCTCCTCCCTCTCTTAGAAAGAGGAAGTGTCTCACAAGTGTAAGAACTGATCGGAAGAGGTGCTCCATAGATTCACACGAGCAACCTGGCCTCCTGTGCTGCGCAAAGCAGACCCCAGGTGAACTGTGCTGGGCCTTGGCTGGGCCTTTGTAAAGGGGGAGGGTCAGAAAGTCCCCAGTAGCAGTTGAGCGGTTACTGCTGACCCAGCCCATGTGGCTTTAAGTAGCTGGCTGAGATACCCCCTCACCCCCCCATGGATCCGAATGTGTCCCCTGACTATCACCCTCTTCTGTTTCCTCGATTCTTTGATCGGATCTCTTAAGTAGCCAGTTTGATCCTGGTCTCTCTCTCGCCTCACCTTTGAAATTGCCAGAAAGGCTTTCTTAGCTGTCTGGCTTGGCTTTCCATTTTCCTGAGGAGCTCTGTGTCCTCTGTCCCTCTTGTCTGTGGCACACCTACACCTGTGACTTTCCAGGCCTGTCCTCGGACTGAATCTCGATGGGAGGGCTGTCCTGGGAAGCTTTTGCTACAAAGGACAAGCTACGCTCTTCTGGGCTGACACCACAGCCTTTCTGAACGGGACTCACTCCGTGAGCTCGTTTGGAGAATGACTTCAGCATCTCGGCATCACATGGGCAAATGCACAAAAATGCACAGTTTCTCACGCCCCTGACTCCAGAGTGGAAATGGCAGCAGCTATATAGCTGTGGCTCTTTGAGAGGCATCCTCTCCCCATGAGAGAAATGGTAGCATAGGTCTTCTTTCTCCCAAGCCAGCAAACAGCAGCTTATGAGATGGCTCTCAGATGCCCTGTGGACCAGTCCAGTCAGTATCCCCTGGGGGAGCACCACAGGCTGTGGCTGGCTGGCACGCCTCTGCAGTTAAATGCTGAGAAGGGATAGAATTATGACTTAAGTGATCTATATTACAGATTTGGTGCTGGCATGCATGCAGTCTGGGTTGGCCATTGCTCTTCTGTTTTTTAATTCTTAATTGTTATTTTTAATAAGTCCCCCAGCATCCAATTTGATCTCTTTATATAAATATTACCAATATCCAGAATTCTGCTGCCCAATCCTGTCTTTTTTTTTTTTTTTTCCCCTCCCTGAGACAGGGTTTGTCTGTGTGTAGCCTTGACTATCCCTAGACTAGCTTTGTACACCAGGCTGGCCTTGAACTCACAGCGATCCGCCTGCCTCTGCCTCCCGAGTGCTGGGACTAAAGGCGTGCGCCACCACCACCTGGCCCCAATCCTAAATCTTAAGTAGCCGCCAGTTGGCTATTGAACATGCATTCTACCTAAAAGCCAATCAGTAAATAACTTGCAGGCCTGAGACATTTGCTTTTTATCTACGTTGGGATTTTTGAGTGTGCTAATTCTTTTCTCTCCCCCTTTTCTTTTCTTCCTTCATAGCTTGCTCATGACTTTGGAAGGAATTTGGCTCCAGGGACCTGTGGATATGTACTACACAGATAATCTTCAACCAAATTCTGCAAGGTGGTCCCCTGCTGTGCCTCCCCCCCGCCCCCCAGGTCCTAACTGTGTGGTTAAAGCCATGGGTACATACCAAGTGTGGTCATAGAAGGAAATTGGTGAGACTTGGCGTTCATCGGTGGGACTTCCTGTTGTCCACCAGTGAAAAAGCATCAAGGCTGTTGCTGCCTGGCCTGGACCGTCAGGCTCCACACCATAGTCCTGGCCTTTCAACACAGTTCACGAAAGTCCTGCCTTTTCACTGATGCTCTTTTGATAGTTTTTATATAACACAGTCCTCCTTGTATTTATAACATAGTAATAGGGCCCTCTAGAGGAGTTACCTGAAGTCATATATTGCCTCTTGTCCTTTGATATTTCTACTTCATTTGTTTTTTTGTTTTTTGTTTTTTTTTTTTGTTTTTTTTGTTTTTAGCTGTAAAGTTGGTAAACGGATTCTTACAACGATCTCCCTTTTTTTTACTAGTTGGTTTAAAAATTTTTTATTTAAATGTCAAGAGAATTTCCCTTTGTTTAAGAACGTTGCAGGACTTGTAAATGCCCTAGTTAAATTTGCATGCTATACCCGTGTGTGGATTAAATTCCTGTTTCAGTCAAAGGCGTATACAACTGACTATTCTTCAGCCGCCCTGTTGCCTGTTCTTCCTTTGTGGAATCTGAGCATCTCATTGTGTTAGCACCGCCCTGTGACTTAGGAGTTATGGTTGATGTTTAGTGGGAGACCTAGAAAGTTCTCAGTTTGCTGACAATGTGTATACCTATTTATGACTGCAGTATAAGCGACTCAGTTTACCCGTGTGTTTCAACAATTAAATATTTTTATTCCTCTTTACCTGGATTTCTCAGTTTTTTTTCAGAAGAACACTTTCAAAAAAGCCACATGAGTATTATCATCTGTGAATAGAGTATATCAATATTAAACATAACTCTGGTTGTCTTAGTTAGGGTTTCACTGCTGTGAAGAGACACCATGGCCAAGGCAACTCTTATGGTGGAAAATACTTAGTTGGGACTGGCTTACAGTTTCAGAGGTTTAGTCCATTATCGTCATGGCGGGAGGCATGGCAGCATGAAGGCAGACATGGCGCTGGAGAAGGAGCTGAGAGTTCTGCATCTTGATCTGCAGAAGGCAGCTGAAGGAGACTGGGTGCCACACTGGGCATAGCTTGAGCATAGGAGACCTCAAAGCCTGCCCACACAGTGACACATTTTCTCCAAAAGGCCACACCCACTTTAACAGGGCCACACCTAATAGTGCCACCCCCTATGGGCCAAACATTCAGACACATGAGTCTATGGGGGGCCCCATTTCTATGCAAACCACCGCATCGGTTAAATAGATTTCTCTGAACAGTGGAACATTTTTCCAAAGAGAAAGGCACTGTCTTCTGTATTTGCATGCTGTGATAATTGTAGAGCCATCAAATTGCTAAGAAACATAAAAGTAAAGATTTCAAAAGTAAAACTTACTAAGAACTTATAAGGCACATGTTCTACTTAACATCTGCAAGCTCAACCGAGGCACTCGGGGTGGGGGGTAGGGCATCAGTGTTTATATCATTAATAACATCCCTGAGGAGCCTGGGGCAGGATAGTCAGGGGTTCAAGACCAGCTGGCTACACAGTGAGTTTGAGATCAGAGTGAACCACATGAGACCATGTCCCAATTTTTTTTTTTTTTCAAATTAAAAAAATAACAAGTACATTGACTTTGGAAAAGTTAATTTACAAACAGCTTTAGACTGACAGAACACAAGGACGGACTGGGGACACGGTTCGATTCTAACGGAATTCCATTAGTTTTTTTTTTTTGTGTGTGTGTCTCTTTTGTTCCTATCCCAGACCTCACTGGGTCCCTGTTAGATTTATTGATTTTGTTTCCTCTTCTTTCTGATGATGTTTTCTCAGCCCTTCCAGATGGCCTTTTGAAGGTTACTGTACAGGAACCTCGGATATGTCCCCTGTATACGAGCTTCTCTGTGCTCTTTATATTAAACTGGGGGTACACATCTTGAGGGAGACCCCCACTGACATGGAATGGCCCCTTGTCACATTGCATCATGAGATCACAGGGTCCCATCTAAGGGTGCAGTGTGTGCCAGGCAGGTACACTGAGATACACCCCTAAACCCATCCTAGGGGCCTGTAGCATAGTTACTGGGTGCTCCAGCCCCATTTTTTCCCCTTCCCATTCCTTCAGTAGGTACTGCTAAGAATTTTCTACATTATTTATATCAGTAAGCACCGTAATGCCACCGTCACTCTTGGGCCATGAGGATGTCTGCTCCCAGTTACTATGACCTGGCCCCACATCACTGATGGATTTGGGGTCCACAGGCAAGCACTTCCCTTAACTGTACATTGGTTACTTTGGGGGCACCTGGAACCAAATATCTGACAGAGACACCTGAAGGGAGGTGTTCTAGCTTAACCTGTTGCTGTGGTAAAAAATGCCCCGACAGGCAGCAACTGAAGAGAAAGGGGGCTTATTTCAACTTACACTTTCCATTAAAGTCCATCACAGTAGAGGAGTGACAGGCAGGAGCCTGGTCATATATGCCTACTGTCAAGGGCAGGGAGAAATAAATGCATGCAGATGTGCTTGACTGCATTCTCCTCCCTTAGACAGCCCAGACCCCCCTGTGTTGGAGTGGTGCTGCCCACAGTGAGTTGGGGCTTCCCACACCAATCAACAAGACACTCTTCCATAGACACGCCTACCCCCCAACCTGATGTGGACAGTTCTTCAATTAAGGCTCTTTACTTTTTCATTGATTGATTGTTATTTATACAGTATTCTGCCCACATGTGTGTCTGCATGCCAGAAGAGGGCATCAGATCACATGACAGATGGTTGTGAGCCACCATGTGGCTGCTGGGAATTGAACTCAGGACCTTTGGAAGAGCAGACAGCGCTCAACCTCTGAACCATCTCTCCAGCCCCAGCCCCCTTTTTTGGTTTTTTCGAGACAAGGTTTCTCTGTGTAGCCTTGGTTGTCCTGGACTCACTTTGTAGACCAGGCTGGCCTCAAACTCACAGCGATACGCCTGCCTCTGCCTCCTGAGTGCACTGGGATGGTTCTCGGTGTGTCAAGCTGACAGTAAAAACAAAAAACAAAAAACAAAACAAGAAAACTGGCTGTCACAGGAGAAAAGATTAATTCTGGCTTAGGGCTTCAGGGGGATTTCATGCCTTCATACTGCGGACAGAATAGGAGAATTCATGGAGGAGGGAACATGTAACAAAGACCCCTGACACTGAAGTGAAACAGATCCAGGGGCCTGAACCAGCAGCTGTATAACCTTTGACCTGCCCTCAGTGGCCAGCGCCCACCAGCCAGGCCCCACCTTGTATACGCCCCCTGGTTTGAATCTGAGTAGTCTCCCATGGGCGTATAGTTTGAGTTCTTCTCAGGCTTGTGGCGCTATTGGTCAAGATTGGGCCAACTGGCTTCCTTCATATTCTCCAAAGGCCCAGGGTGGTCCACCCTGTAGAGTCCTACACATCAGGACCCTACACTGTGGTCCAGAACACTCTTCTTGGAACATGTGGCTCTTTCTGTCCAGCAGCTGCTTAGGCCCTCCCGCCACCCCTGGCATCTCTCAAGAACCTAGTGGCATTGTCATCTCCTGGCAGGATGGGTCCTTGCTACCTTCTCACGCCATCGCCAATTCTGTGGTGACCTGAAGGGACCATTCACCACACAGCTTTTTTTGTTTGTTTTGGTTTTTCAAGACAGGGTTTCTCTGGGTAGCCTTGACTGTCCTGGACTCGCTTTGTAGACCAGGCTGGCCTCGAACTCACAGCGATCTGCCTCCCGGGTGCTGGGATTAAAGGCATGGGCTGCCACTACCCAGCTCCCACACAGCTGTGTTCCAAGTGTTTTCTGAGCCCTCTCATCTTTTTCCTTCTCCAATGGGGCAGACCACACCGTCTTGTACCGTGGAACCTCAATGTAGTTATTCAGCCAAGAATTAGGCAGGGTGGAGGGAGGCCCTTGTTTTTCACTTCCCAGTGAATCCCATTCCTTTACAGTGGGATCATCCCGGACAGGGCTCACCCAGTGAAGCTGCTCTTAAATACTGGCCTGCATTCCATCCATTGCACAGCTCTTTAGACATACATGTACAGACGTGGCCATATCAGACATCTTAGACACACACAGCAAGTGTCTAATCTTTATGGCAATAAAAAAAAATATTGAACCAACTTCTTAAATGATTGGCATAAAATTTACAATAAAACTTCTTCGAGGTTTCTGGGGTTTTTTTTGTGTGTGTGTTCTTGTTTTTGATTTTTGTTTTTTAAGGTGGGGTTTCGTGTAGCCCAGGTTGGCCTCGAACTCACTGTGTAGAGAAGGATAGCCTCATCTTTTTGCCTTCACCTCTCAAATGTTGTGATTACAGGCACGGACCACTAGGTTAGGCAAAGCCTTCCGGTTTTTTAATGTATAAAGCAGACAAGCAAAAACCAGTGGGCGCTGGTCATGCCTTTCTAATGTGTGTCTCCTGCCCTCTGGTGGGAGGGACGTGTAATAGCAGCTTGATTTCTCTCCCGGTTTTGATGGGAGTGTTTGTTCCTTGTTTCCATCCTAGTCTAGCGGGCTCCAAACAATGGACGCTTTATTTAGCTTTTCTCTGCCTCTTGTGAAGTGGAGACATTGTTTATAATAAAATGTCTAGAAGTCGGTGTGTGAAATGATTATTTACATGCCAGTATTTAGCCCTTTGGACTCCCACGGCAGTCCTGTTCTAGGGCAGTGGTTCTCAACCTTCCTAATGATGTGGCCCCTTTAATACAGTTTCTCGTCTTGTGGTGACCCCAAAAGATAAAAGCATTTTCTGCTGTTTCATAACTGTAATTTTGTTGCTGTTATAAATCATAATGTAAATATCTGTGTTTTCTGATGGCCTTAGGCGACCCCTGTGAAAGGGTCCTTGGATCCCTAAAAGGGTTGTAACCCATAGGTTGAAAACCACCATTATACAGGGAAAGAGGGAATTGAGGGCCCACAGACAAGGAGCTTGACGGTGAAATGACTTACTGTGCAGATAGGGATTAAAGGCCCAGTATAGGGTCAGTGTCCAGTGATATCATTGTGTCAATAGCACTGCAGGACTGAGTGTGCGACAGACATGGCTGTGGAGTACAGGGATCCTCTTCCATCTGGGTCACTGCCTTTTTTTTTTTTTTTTTTTAGCATCGGGCTGTCTCTCGTATAATAAATCGCGCAGTATTTTAAGCGAGTAGCTATATTAACGCACACATGCTTTCTAGGCACGTCTGCTAAGGCGGGCCATAACTCCTCATTTCCCTAGGGGGTGACGTGCAAGCCTCCTGTCTCACTGTACTGGGGAAGTGCTGGGTGAGGTGAGGAGAGAGAGAGTATTTCTGTGTTAGTCCATTTTCTGTTGTTGTAACAAAATGCACGAAGTTGTGTACTTTTTACGGAAAGAGGTTTGTTTAGTTCGCGGTTTTGGAGGCCAGCGTCGCCCGAGCCCTGGGGAAAGGCCTAGGCTACATCATGATACGGCACACAGTATCGTGGAGGGAACTGGGAGGGGACCAAAGCTGCCGTGAAATCTTGGCCTGCCACACAGGTGAACGGGAGCCGCCAGGGGTACCTTGGCTTGATTTTGGGTCGTTCTTGTGGCTCTAGTCTTGAGAGGCGCTGTGGTGGTGTTAACTCCACTTCAGGAAAGATGTGATTGAAGATCCTGCCGCTACCAACCCCAAGCCACCTATACCAACACCTCCCTCCGATACTCCTTTCTATCACTTTGGCCCCTCAGGATGCATGCATCTGATTGGTGTAGCCAAGGTCACATGGCAGCCCCCCCCCACGAATGGAATAATCATTTTTAAAAAGAGAGAAAGAGATTAGGCTCCTATAATCTACTTTGGTGGCGTACCCCCAGAGACTTAAGATCCTTCCACTAGGTTTCTCTTCTTGAAGCCTACATGACATCTCTTAACATCACTGGATTCGAACCCGGTCTTTAACACGTGGCCATCAGGGGCCGTGCAGGGTGCACAGCAAAGCACTGCTCTTACAGATCATTTATTTCGCCAAGAAATGTCCCTTTCACTAGGTGCCGGGTACTCTCTCTGTGGTGTTTGTTATTCTACGTTTCTGAGGAATGGGATGCTGGGAGAGCTGTTGTCTTAATGCTTCTCCAATGGCCATTTTCATACCCATCTTTGCCAACATCTACAAAGGGTTGGCCTGAAGAAACTGGCAGTGAGCAGGGTTGGGTTTAAATCAAGGCGTGCATTCCCCCAAGGCCTTTCTGTCTCAGTTTAGAAGGGTTTACCAGAGCTCCGTCTTCCAAAGGGATGGCTGAAAGCACAAAGGAAGAGAAGATGAAATGAGAAAGAAGAAAGGAAGACAGACTAGAGGTGGGAGCTGGGCGGTGGTGGCGCGGGCCTTTAGTCCCAGCACTTGGGAGGCAGAGGCAGGCGGATTGCTGTGAGTTCAAGGCCAGCCTGGTCTACAAAGTGAGTCCAGGACAGTCAAGGCTACACAGAGAAACCCTGTCTTGAAAAACCAAAACAAACAAAAAAGCTGTGTGGTGAATGGTCCCTTCAGGTCACCACAGAGTTGGCGATGGCGTGCAGAGGTAGCAAGGACCCATCCTGCCAGGAGATGACAATGCCACTAGGGTCTTGAGAGATGCTGGGGGTGGTGGGAGGACAATAAATGTAACCCACCATATAAACAAACTGAAAGAAAAAACCCACATGATTATCTTATTAGTTGCTGAAAAGCTTTTGACAAAATCTAACACCCCTTCCTGATAGAAGTCTCGGAGAGATCAGGAATACAATGGACATACCTCAATAAAATAAAGGTAATTTACAGGAAGCCTATAGCCAACACCAAATTAAATGGAGAGAAACTCAAAGTGATTCTACTAAAATCAGGAACAAGACAAGGCTGTCCACACTCCACATCTAGTCAATATAGTACTTGAAGTTCTAGCTGGAGAAATAAGACAACTAAAGGAAATCAAAGGGCTACAAATTTGAGAGGAAGAAGTCAAAGTATTGTCATTTGCAGATAATATAATAGTGTATACATGAGTGACCCTCCAAAATTCTACTAGGAAACTCTTAAAGCTGATAAACACCATTAGTGGAGTAGCTGGATACAGGATTAACTTAAAAAAGAAAATCATTAGCACTACTATACACAAGTGAAAAATGGGGTAAAAAAGAAACCAGAGAGACAATACTCTTTATAATAGCCGTAAATAATATAAAATATCCTGGGGGCAACTCTAAGCAAGGAAGTGAAAGACTTGTATGACAAAACCTTCAAGCCTTTGAAAAAAGATATTAAAGAAGATATGAGAAGATGGGAAGCTCTCCCATGCTCATGGATTGGTAGGATTAACATAGTAAAAATGGCCATCTTACCAAAAGCAATCTACAGATTCAATGTAACCCAGGATTAGCTAAAACAATCTTGTACAATAGAAGAACATCCAGAGGCTTCGCCATCCCTGACTTAGTGCTGCACTACAGAGCAATAGTAATAAAAACCGCCTTGTACTGGCATAAAAACAGACAGGTTGACCAATGAAATTGAATGGAAGACCCAGACATAAATTCAGACCCACACCCACACATACACGCCTGATTTTTTTTTATTAAGAAGTATACAGTGGAAAAAAGAAAGCATCTTCAACAAATGGTGCTGATCTGACTGAATGTCAGCATGTAGAAGAACGCAAATGGATCCATGTCTATGACCCAGCACAAAACTCAAGTTCAAGTGGATCCAATACCTCAACATAAAACCAGACACACTGAATCCAATAGAAGAGAAAGTGGGCAAAAGCCTAACCTCATTGGCACAGGAGACGATTTTCTGAACAGAACACCAATAGCATGGGCACTAAGAACAATAGTCAATCAATGGGACCTAGTGAAGCAGAAAAGCTTCTGTAAGGCAAAGCATACAGTCAATAAGAAAACAGCAGCCACTCTCCGAACATGTAGCCTGGCGTGATGGCACACACATTTAATCCCAGTCCTTGGGAGGCAGAGACAGGTGGATCTCTGTGAGTTCAAGGCCAGCCTGGTCTACAGAGTGAGTCTAGGACAGCTCTGACAGAGAGTCCAGGACAGAGAATCCAGCCCAGTCTAGGACAGAGAGACCCTGTCTCAAAAAAGAAAAGAAAACAGCAACCTATAGAACAGCAAAACCTTTTCACCAACCCCACATGTGAAAGAAGGCTACTATCCAAAATATATAAAGAACTCAAGAAACTAGACAAAGCAAATACTCCCATTAAAAATGGGGGTACAGATCTAAACAGAGGATTCTCAAATGTCTGAGAAACACTTAAATAAATGTTCAGTATCTTTAGCCATTAGGGAAGTGCAAATCAAAACTACTTTTATATTCCATCTTACACCTGTCAGAATGGCTAGGGACAGGTCATGCTGGTGAGGAGGTGGAGCAAAAGAAACACTCCTCCATTGTTAGTGGGAGTGCAAAGTTGTACAGCCACTATGGAAATCGATGTGATGGTTCCTCAGAAAATGGAGAATTGTTCTATATTCTCCCAGATGTACCACTTTTGGGCATATACCCAAAGGATGCTCCATTCTACCGCAAGGACACTTGCTCAACTATGTTCATAGCAGCTTTGTTTATTATACCCAGAAACTATATATCCCTTAACTGAAGAATGGATAAAGAAAATGTGGCACATTTACACAATGTAGTATTACTCAGCTATTAAAAACAATGACATGAATTTTGCATTTGCAGGCAAATGGATGGAATTAGTACCCAGACTCAGAAACACAAACATGGTATGTACTCACTTATAAGTGGATATTAGCTGTTAAGTAAAGCATTATCATGCTATCATCCACAGACCCAAAGAGGCTGGGTAACAAGGAGGGCTCAAGGTGTGTGTGTGTGTGTGTGTGTGTGTGTGTGTGTGTGTGTGTGTGTGTATGACACATGGATCTCCCTGGGAAGAGGAAATGGAATAGATTTTGTGGGTAGACTAGGAGTTGGTGGGGATGAAAACAGGATGGATCAGGTGAGGGTGGTAGGGATGGAAGGAGAGAGTACTGGGAGAGATGAGTGGAACTGGGGGGCTTTGGGGGACAATGTAGAAACCTAGTGCAGTAGAAACTCCTTTGAATCTACAAGAGTGACCCTAGTGAACTCTCCTAGGTGAGGTGAGCCCAAATTTGCAGTTTCGTATAACCTGGCAAGGCTTATATGGGCCTGAGATGTCGACCCATGCGCCAAACCTTCTACTGACAATCTGTCCTGCCTGAAAGATGTCATGGGTTAATGGTAGTGTAGAACTTGTGAGAGTAGCCAACCAATAACTGGTCCAAGTTGAGGTTCATACCACAAGGGGGAGCCCATGCCTGATACTGCCTGGATGCCCAGGAACCAGGGCAGGGAGGCCGGACATCCCAAAGACCCAGGATAGAACCAAAGATGACTGGAAAAAAAAAAAAGTCAATGAAATGATTACTAGTGATAGTCTACTATACTCACAGATTGGTGCCTAGCCCAGTTGTCGTCAGAGGGGTGTCATCCAACAACAGATGGGAGTAGATGCAGAGACCCACAGGCAAACACTAGACAGAGCCAGGGAACCCCAAAGAAGAGGGGGAGGAAGGATTGTAGGAACCAGGGATTCGAGGTCACCACAAGTATATGGCCCACACAATCAACTAAGTAGGACTCATATCGACTCACAGAGATGGATGTGACAAATGTGATCCTTGTATGGGTGAGCTAGGTCCTCTGCATATAATTTATGGTTGTGTAGCTTGGCCTTCTTGTAGGACTCCCAACAATGAGAGTGTCTTTGACTCTTTTGCCCGAACTTGGGACCCTTTTCTTCCTACTGGGTTGCCTCATCCCAATCTTAATGGTTTGTGCATGGTCTTATTGTAGCTTGTTATGGCTTATTTGGTTGATGTCATTGGGAGGGCTACTCCTCTCCCCCCCCTTTTTTTTTTAAAAAAAAGGGAAATAGAAAAGGAGTAGATCTGGGGGGAAGGACTGGAAGGAGTGGAGGGAGGAGAAAGTGTGGTCAGGATGTAATATGTGAGAGGAAAAAATAGGAAAAAAAGAAGAAGAAGAAGATGAAGAGTTCCTATCTGTGCTGGCCAGCTTTAGTCTAACTCGACACAAGCTAAACATTTGGGATGAGAGAATCTCAAATGAGAAAATGTTCCTTACCACATCGGCCTGTGGGCAATTCTGTGGTGCCGCTTTAAAAATTAGTGATGGGGGGACCCAGATCACTGGAGGCAGTGCTACCCCTGGGCAGGGGTCCTGGATGCAATAAGGAAACAGGCTAAGAAAGCACTGAGGAGCAAGCAAGTAAGTATGCAGCAGTCCTCCATGGCCTCTGTCTCGGCTTCAGCCTCTAGGTTCCTTCCCTGCTTGGGTTTCTGACCGCCCTTAGTGATGGGCTGTTACCAGCAAGTATAAGATGAAATAAACCCCTTCTTCTCAGTTGCTTTTGGTCATGCTGTTTTATCATAGCGACAGAACCTCTAAGACAAAAATTGGTACCAGGAGTGGGGTATTGCTGACAGACCTGACCATATATTTTTGTGGTGACATTTGGACGCAGGACTCAAAAAGCTGTGTGTGGTGCCCACGCCACCATGGTACCGAGTCGAGGGCGAGGGACTGCGGATTTAACTCATGCACACACACGCGCGCACACACACACAATAACACAGCGGGTCCTTTGTGCTAAGAGAGCAGCAGCGCAGCAGCAGCCGCGGCAGTGGTTTATTATTATCGTCCGACCCTTCAGAGTTCCAAAGAGCCTTTTTATAGGCAGTAAAACAGGAATTCTCCTCCCAGGTGAAATCCCTCAAGCGGTGATCGCACACAGGAGGAAAAGTCTTCAGGAAGGGAGGGGCGCGTTCTCAGAGCAGTAAACATGACTAGCTAACCAAGATAAACACAGACATGGAAGCTGCTAGAAACAGGACATGAAACAGCAAGACAGGCAGGCAGCCCAGTCGGGCCTGGTTCCTACAGCTGTGTGGGTCTCAGAGCTGCGTGTGGGGCTTCTTTCCATTTCCTGTTCTTCCGTTTGGTATTTGCTCTGCTTGGGCCTCCAGGAGCTGCAGCAGGAAGCTCGCACCTTCCCCACAACAGTCTCCGCATTCCAGATCTGGGGAATCGGAGGATGCCTGCACAGTTTTAGGTTTTCATAGAATCCTGACTCATACAGGCTGCTTAAGCTTTGGGGACAACTTTGGTTCCCCCTACTTTTCTAAATAAATGTTTCCACACTCATCACAAAACCATCACACCACGATGTTTGCTATAAGGAGGACCAATGGGCACCTGCTGAGGGCATCTGGTATGGTCCCATGAGCATCTTTACTGAGCACTTTAATTGCACAGAAGAAGGAATGGGGATGCTGAGAGGCAGAGAAACTCGCTGGGAGTCGCTAGCTGCTGAGCTCCAGTGTCCAGGGTAGGCCCTAGAACCATCTGATGTTGGAGGGACAGCTTCTCCCTGCAAGCCTCATCAGCATGGCTTTGCTGTGCTTACCTCTTGCCCTACTTAAAAGAATAAATAATAATAACAATAATAATAATAAAATTATTTTGTGTATAGGTGTTTTGCTAGCGTGTTTGTCTGTGCGCTATGTGCAAGGTGCATGCAGTGCCACCAGAGGCCAGAAGAGGGCGTTGGATCCATTGAGACTGAATAGTGGGTGATGGGAACGGAAACCCCAGGGGTCTTTTGGTGGAACCCTCAGTCCTTTGGAAGATTAACAAGTACTCTTAACCACTGAGCCGTCTCTCCAGCCCTTGCCCTATTTTAAAAAGGCCCATTCTCTCTTCTCTTGTTTTTTAGATCCCTGTGGGTTTACGGGATGCTGTTGTTTGCCACATGTATATCTGGAAGGCAGATGGAGGTGTGGGTCTGGTGGCTTCTCTGTAGGTGAATCTGGAGATGCCAGGTCCCGACACTTAGCTCCAGGTACTTGGCAGCTCGTAGCCTTTGTCGCCTGCTTTACTTCCATTTAGCAGCTCTGCTTCAGGTGGAAGAGTGTATAGTTTTTGTTTTTTAATGATTCTTTTAAAAAAATCCTTGGGGGTTGGAGGTGATGGGTGGAAAATCAAGCAGAGCAGAGGAACAGCTCTTTCTTTTCTGGCCTGGGCTTATTAAAACAACCCTCTTTGTCTTATCCTCAGCATCTTGGCTTTCCTGTTTTTCACTTGTTAGTGGTTTTGGCCGGGCTCTGTTCTGTAATTTGTGGCTGGAGCGATAGTTTCTCAGAAGCGGATAACTGATACTGCATCTCGCTCTGTCCACGTGTTGCCCACACTCTGTCAAGGCCTTCTTTGTGCCCGGGCTGTTTCTTCTGCTTAACAGGGATGTCATCCCAGGGGGTCCTTCCATGGGGGGCAGGAACGGGATGGAGTCCTATTCGAACAACCTGACGTTTGAGACATATTCCGGGCCCAAGATGTTTTCCCTGGCGCAGGGCCACCCAGGCAGAGGTCTAACACGCACGATCTTAGTGTAGGTGATGGAAACACAATTTGATTCGAGGATGTTTTTCCCCAGGAGCAAGGGAAGAAGCAATCTCAATGGAAAACAATGGTGCTTGGGCTTTCATGGATGGGACTAGGCTTTGGGGAACACAGATCACACCCTTAGCTCTTAGGCATTGCGGGAGGCTCTTTTGTCCTCCCATTTCCCTGGGACCATGTGGCCTTTTTGAATCCTTCTGTGCATAAAAAGCATCATGGGATGGTGAAGGCGCAGACACCTGTGGTTTGTTCTCACCATCACTTCCTGAGGGTTTAGTGAGTGAGACCGTTCATCGTTCCTGTTTCCAGTGTGTGTGTATGTGTGTGTGTGTGTGTGTGTGTGTGTGTGTGTGTGTGTGACATTATGTGGGTTAGCGGCCCTCCATGGCTTGGCTTAGGGCCTAGAGCTGATATTTGTTTCTTGTTACCAATTCTTCTTGCTCTCAGATGTCTGAGCATAGCCATAGCCATGTGACCTCTGACACAGATAGTGATGACTGCTCACTGGCAACGATCTTTAACTACATGCTCTTTGTGTGTAGGTGCACAAGTGTGTGAGTGCGTGGAGGCCAGTGGTCAACCTTGTCTGTCATTCTTAGGTGTGTATGTGTGTATGTGCACGTGATGTGTATGTGTGTGTGGTGTGTGTGTATGTATGTGTGTCTGTGAGTGTGTGTGTCCGTGTCCCACCAAACCCCAGGTCCTTGTACTTACCCAGCAAGCACTTTACTAATGAGGCCATTGACTCAACCCTGAGACACATTCTTTTTTGTTGTTGTTGTTATAGATTTATTTATTTATTATGTATACGGTGTTCTCCCTGCATGTAACAACTGCTGGCCAGAAGAAGGCACCAGGTCTCATTATATATGGTTGTGAGCCACCATGTGGTTGCTGGGAATTGAACTCAGGACCTTCAGAAGAGCAGCCAGTGCTCTTAACTGCTGAGTCATCTCTCCAGCCCGACACATTCTTTTTGTATTCATAAAAATCACTTTGAGGGGGTCAGAGGAAATGGCTCGGATGGTCAAGTGCTTGCTGTGCGAGCCTGACGACCTTGTTCTGGATCTTCTCTGCCTTCATGAAAGTCTGGCTGTGGTAGCACTTGCCTGAAAAGCCATCATTGTGGGGAGCAGAGATAGGGATTCCCTGGGGATTGTTGGCCACTTATCCTACCGGAGTCAGTGAGCTCTGTGGTCAGTCAGTGAGAGATCCTATGTCCAAAAATGGAGAAATGATTGATGAAAACAGCTGATGTCAATATTTAGCCCTCACATGCATATGCATTCATGTGCCATTGAACCTGCAGATAAATGCACAAATACACAGAACTCACTCACACACACCATCATATGCTCTGCCCATACACACCATGCACACATTACCCTCCCCCCCACGTCCCATCCCACATACCTGTAATATATACAAATTAAGTTCTAGGATTCACATATGAAGGAAAACGTGAACATCTGCTTTTCAGAGTCTGGCTTATTTCATTTAACACAATAATTTCCAGTTCTATCCATTTTCCAATGAGTGTCATTTCATATTTTCTTTTAAGCAGGGTAAAGTTCCACTATGAACTTGTATTGTATTTTCTTCACGCCTTCATCTGTTGATGGCCATCTGGCTAGTTTGTTTTCTTAGCTATTGTGAATAAAGCTGCTATGAACATAGACATGCTGGTATCTCTGTGGTAAAATGTATAGTCATTTGAGTGTTACCCAGGGATGGTGTAGTCCCATAGACCAGTGTCGGGATCAGAGAGAAGAAAGTCTTGGTGGTTCTGTGGTAGGGAGAATTGAGAAGGCAGGGAACAGCGGGCCAGAGATGCCAACTTTTGGGGAACAATTAGACAAAGGGGAACTAATTGTTGTGGAGAGATTGAGGAATGGAGAAGAAAAGAAATGTTGAGGCCCAGACATAAATTGCAGTGCAAACTGGAAGGCCTTCTAGGCCAAGAGAACTTTATTTTTCCTTTGCTGTCTCAGTGTATCTCCCTGGGCCAACCCCAGTGCTTTATTTAAGGTGAAGCTCAATTTTTTCATTGCAGATTACATCATTATTTTCTCATCTTTTACAATCACTAGAGCATTTAAAAATCAACAGAGGGGAAAAAAACAAAAAACCAAAAAACAAAATCCCACCAATCTAAATGCAATGCAAACAGTTCTGTATAACCTACAATAAAGCATATAGCAAAAATCAATCAATAAGGCTGAGTGTGGTGGCACATGCCTTTTTAATCCCAGCACTCGGGAGGCAGAAGCAGGTGGATCTCTGTGACGCCAGCTTGGTCTACAAAGTGAGTCCAGGACAGCCAAGGCTAACACAGAGAGACCCTGTCTCAAAAAAACCAAGAAAAAAAAATTAATCAATGTCCAAACAATGCTTAGCCTGACCTGAGTATAATTTCTTAAACAATACTAGGGAAAGTTTAATCATAAATTTCCCCAGGCTAAAGCCATTCTGTTTACATGATTGTCATAGCAACATAGCTTGAAACTAAATGTTCTTAATACAGAAAGAACTTGACTTACTTCCAGCCCCAAATCAGGCAGTTTCTGCCTGGCTGATGACAATAGTCAGAGCCAAGAATCTTATTGTCCCAAGCCTCTGGCCAGATGCCCTTTTCTACATTCTCTATGGGAAAAAAGTTTTTCAGTGTATTTTTCATTAGGGCTCATAGTCAAAGTGAGAAATAGAGAAAAAGACAGTTTTAGGAGAAAAAGTAGATTTCAATGTAGTTTTTTTTAAAGGCAAAATTACACCCACCTGGACCATAGACAGCATTTAAGGACAGTGGTGATCATCTGGAGATATTCGGAACTTTGTCAAGCAAAGCATCAACAGCGGTTCGGGATGTCTAAAGATCATGCTGGGCAGTCGGAGGTCTTTGGAACTTTGTCAAGCAAAGCCTCTACAACTTGTCCTTATGTCTGTGATAGTACAGCTGGAAGCACAGTAACTTGTCCAGAGTTACCTGAAGGAGAGATAAATCTGTTTTTTAGGATCCCAAGTGTGGGATTGGAATGATCTTGTGAGTGAACAGGTGAGGTTAATCCACTAGAAGACCAACCACCTCGTGCGGGAGCTTGATTGTTGCCAGCTGAAAAGCTCCCATGAACAGACTCTGGAAAGACATATATAAATGAGCCCAGAACTGGAGGTGGGGCTTTTTGTAGACTTGGGATAGAGATTTGGCTGTTCATAGCTGCACTTTGAGATGGTCCTAGAGAGAACCGCTTGAGGGAAGGCTTCGGGGCTCCGGCTCCTGCTGAGGTTCTGAGTTCTGGTTACTCTAGGTTCCAGCAGAAGAAATCCTGCAGATTGTGCCAGGAGAATCGTTCCTTGGAACTGATATCCTTACAGTTTTGTTATTGTGTCCATTAATCCTCATTTCCTATTGTTTTGGTTAGTCCGGTTATAAGTGACGTATGCTTGGTCACTAAGTTGTTAATAAAATATATTGGTTAAAAAAATTGAACCTACAGTTACCTTGTAGAAGAATTTTAATCTAGCAACATGGCTGCTTTGGTAAGGGATCACTTCCAAAGACCTTCTAGGTCTATGTGATCTGGCTGGAATGCAGACACACTCTAGACTACAATATGATCTTTCTGGAATACAGACACGCTATTAGTACGCACTTTTAATCCCAAACAATGAAGGTAGGGTGAGGCTTATCGAAGGAATCAGTCATGTTTGAAAAATGACATCTAATAGAGGAGCAGACAAAGTGACAGATTAGAGAAAGATTTGACAGAATGAGACAGAGATAGGGTGCACCCAACTCTCATGAGAACATGACAGGAGAGGCTACTTAAGAGCAGTGCAGGGAGAGAGAAAAGAGCTGCCCCCCGCCCCCGTCCCTGCGAGTTTTTTTTTTTTTAAAGGAAAGTTTTACAGAGGCAGGTTGCAAAATGAACAAATTAAACACAGGTAAAGACAGAATGATCCAGAGAACGAGAAGGAGCCAAAAGATTAGACTAGATTGCCAGAATTAGTTTGAGCAATTCAGTCAGAAGTTAAGAGAAGCCAGTTGAATCAATCAGCTTGGAGAGGAGTTTAGGTTAGAACAGCTGAGTTGAGCCAGCCAGTGAGTGTTCAGAAGGAGTTAGAAAGGCTCGGAACGGCTCTCATCCCATCCTCTTATCTAAGGAAATAATACAGCGTTTACACACCCAGAGCCAACTTGCCTCTGTTGGACCCACTGGCTATCTGGGACACCAGTCCCCTAATTCTACCCGTGGCGTGGTTCATAGCTCTCAGTTTTGACTTCTTAGTTCAAGCAGTGGAGAGGAACATGACGACTGAGTTCAGGTCACAGACATTTCTCTTGTTGGGTTAGGCCAGAGCGGTGGGGCCACATGGCTGTAATATGGTAATCTGAACCATGAAAGGCTAGTGAGCTCCCCTCAGACACTGGAGCTGGACAATTGTGGTGGGTTGAATATGAATGGCCCCATGCTTGTCCCCCAGTTGGTGGAACTGTTTGGTGTGTTTCTGCATTTCGCTTCTCTCTGGGGTTGTCTGGACGCCATTGAACATTGGAGCCAAAAAGGACGAAACAGAGTCCGGGACTGGTGCGCTATGTAGAACTCTGGTCCAGCTTCTAGTGCAGAAGAGGAAAAGCTTCTCCTTAAGTCAAAGCTCTTTTGCTAGGCACTAGTGCCAGGTCAGGTGACAGACAGCAGGTGGTGGCAGTGAGAGACTGGCCTGTCCCAGGCTGGTAGGATGGCTGTGTTAGGAATGGCATCTTGGTGAGTGGCACAAAGGACTGTGACAGAGACGGTCAGGGCTCCTCATCATGTGGAGAGAGAGAGAGAGAGAGAGAGAGAGAGAGAGAACGAGAGAAAATGCACGTGCGATCTCCCAAAAGTGTTACAGCTTTGTGAAAACAGGCACTCTAGGCCATCTTCGGTGAAAGAGTTTGTGCTCCCTGAGGCAGGCATGGAAATAGGGACAGAGCCGGCCCACCCCTGCTGGGCTCAGGATGCGATTTTTAAATCTCAAGTTTGAGACTTCCCAGGTTTCAACGTGCTCCTCCTCGCTGGCTGGTTCCATTCCAGTTCCTCTGGTGCCACGGTCCACGTGCCCCACAGTTTGGGAAGGATTGGGAGGGGTGGCTTTATCGGAGAAAAAAGCCTGAAGCATTCCCAATGTCTATCTGCCTACAGCCCCTCATGCCTGTGGATCAATACCTAAGCTCTCAACTATTGCTCCAGTGTCATGGCTGCCTGCCACCGTGCTCCCCACCATGACGCCCGTGGCTTCAGAGTTCCAGCACTCTGAAACTATAAGCCCCAAGCAAACTCTTCCACAAATTTCCTTGGTTATGGTGTCGTATTATAGCAATAGGACAGTAACTACCAGGTATAAAACCTTCCTAAGATGCCCTTTCTTCAGTCCCTATATTGTCTCAGCCTGGTTCCCGGAATGGTGAACAGCACTTCGGGCGCTCTGATCTGCCTGTCTACTCGTGGGCTGGACTGAGGGACGGCAGCTTCACCAGCAAGGTCTGTCAGTGGGCGGGGTCTGGAAATTGGTCCCACAGACCCAAGCGGCATGTCTCTATGAGTCCACCGTGCTTTACCTTGCTGATGCTGTCCGAGTGTGGGTTTTGGAATGTCTCCTGGTTCTGACACTCTTGTCAACCCCATTTGATGAACTTGACTTTCTGCCCAGCCCATTCCCTTCCTCACCCCACCATTGGGGTGGGGGTGGGGGACCCCAACCACCTGCTGACATCCAGTCGAAGTTCAAACACACAGCTATGAAGGAATGTAGATACGCTCTGAAGAACCCCGTCTTACACCCCTCCCCCAACCAGCCCCCTTTTCGTATGTGCATTTCAACTTCCACTATGGCAATTTTCAAACACGAAACTCACAATCATACGGGAAGTCTTGATTATAGCCATCTGCAAGTTTCAACGATGACTGCGTCAAGACCAAACGTCTCTCATCTATGGCACTTAATCTCTCCCACCACCACCCCGATATTAGTTTAAAGTGCATTTCAGGCATCAGATCATTGTATCAGTTAATATTTTTGGTATGTATCTCTAAAGCTTTGAACTGTTTGTTTTTCGTGTCAGCACAACCCTGTTATCACACCTAACCACATTAACAATGACTGCTTAATACCACCAAATAGTCCAGCTGCTGTTTATATTTCCAGTTGTCTTAGAAATTGTTTAAAGCCTACTTAAAAAAAAAACCCATCTGAGTCTGCATCCACATGTGATCTGCATTTTGTGCCTTGTTGATAGCATCTCCAGGTCTTTTTGGGTCTGTATGGCTCTTTTCCTTTTAATTTGTTTCTTTGTGACACTTCAGGGTGGCCGTGGAGGGACATGGCTGTGTCTGTCAGTATGTGGACGGTTTCCAACTGATCCTGAGTTTCTCTGTCCTGGCAGGCTAACTTTCTAGGAGGCGCTGGGTTCTTTCACCAGGTCCATGACATGCCTGGCTAGGCTGGCTGATTCTGTGTCAATTTTAGACAAGCTAGAGTCATGTGACAGGAGGGACCCTCCGTTGACAAAATGTTACCATAAGATCAGGCTGTAAGCAAGTCTGTAGGGCATTTTATTAAATTAGTGGTTGGTGGGGGAGGGTCCAGTCCTTGTGTATGGGGCAGTCCCTGGGCTGGAGGTCCTGGGTTCTGTAAGAAAGTAGGCTGGGCAAGCCTCAAGGACACGAGGAGCGAGCCAGGATGCAGCACCCCTCCATGGCCTCCGTATCAGCTGCTATCTCTAGGTTTTCATCACTTGAGTTCCTGTCCTGACTTCCTTCCATGATAGGCTATGGATGTGGAAGTATAGGGCACATGAGCCCTTTTCTTTCCAACTTGCTTTTGGTCACAGGCGGTTCATCACAGCGATAGTAACCCAAACTAAGACTCTGGCTGTGCCTTTCTTAAAGATATAGTAGCTATTAATGCTCAGTTCTAAAATGTATTAATTAATTAGAGAATAGAAGCTGAAGAGATGGTCCAATGGTTAGGGGCACTTGTCACCCTTGCAGAGGATCTGATTTTGGTTCTCAGCACCCCATGTTGGTTGGGCAGCTCACAACTGCCTGGAACTCCAGCTTGAGTGGGATCTGACGCCACCTTCTGGCTTCTGAGAGCACCCACGTGCACAAGAGCACACGCATAAACAACAAATAAAATAAGATAAATATTTAATTGGTGAGGGCTTGGACAATGGCTGACTCTAAAGCAATTGTCTGAATTTCTCAGTGACCCCCGATAGTTCATCCGGGACAGTCCTGTTCTTCCAGGGGCCTAGGCTTGAGTTCTATGCTTCCCTACCTGTGAGGTGAACTATGAGCAGTGGGTCTGGGGGGCTGTCTGATCAGAGTGACAGTGGTGGGGTCGAGGAATGTCCATACCCTGAAAATCTCATCCTGAGATGGCCAGGAGTAGGATCGCTCTCCCCCTCTGCCCCAGGCTTGAATGTTCCATTTTCTGGTGCATGTAGCCCTGTGGCCTCACCTTTGCCCCCTCCCCCCAGAGGATGTCACTTAGCCCTGTAGCGGGGTTAAACTTGCTCTTCCCTTACGAGGTTATATCTGGTAGCACTTAGAAGTCTTCCTCATACAAATGAAGCGGTCGCAGCACCCTAGCCCACACCAATGATGTGCACTTACCCACAAAACCCCTACCTGCAAGCAAAAGTTTAACGAAGGAGAGATAAACCTGTTTTTTAGGATCCCAAGTGCGGGATTGGAACAGTCTCGTGAGAGAACAGGTGAGGTTAATTCACTAGAAGAGCAACCACCTTGTTCGGGAGCTTGATTGTTGCCAGCTGAAAAGCTCCCGTGAACAGACTCTGGGAGGAGATATATAAATGAGCCCAGAACTAGAGGAGGGGCTCTTTGGAGACTTGGGATAGTTTTGGTTGCTCATAGCTGCGCTTTGAGACGATCCTAGCGAGAACCGCTCGAGGGAAGACTTTGGGGCTCCGGCTCCTGCTGAGGTTCCAGGTTCTGGTTACTCCAGGTTCCAGCAGATTGTGCCAGGAGAATCGTTCCTCGGAACTGATATCCTTACGGTTTTGTTATTGTGTCCATTAATCCTTATTTCCTATTGTTTTGGTTAGTTGGGTTATAAGTGACATGTGCTCGGTGACTAAGTTGTTAATAAAATATATTGGTTAAAAAAATTGAGCCTACAGTTTAAGTTGCCTCTGTTCCCACTCCCCTGGCCCCATTAAATGAGCTGCCTCAGTGAAGCCTGTCTCCCCAGAGTCTGGTCTCCTAGAGCGCTCCTGCCTGAGGTCTCTCCCATTCTCAGGGTTCCCCTACTTGAGTCCCCTCTCACGATCTTCCAGTGGTGATGCGGGAAACTGCTGCCACGGGTGGGGAATTGGAGCCTGGATTGCCAAGGACACTTCTTCTCAGCTACCATTTGGTTACCCAATGACAGCACCAGGCAGAGGAGACACTTGATGCTTTTCTAGAATGAGTTAGTTAGGGCCCTTCAATGGGGAGCATTAAAGACTTAGAAAAGCATAGAATTAACTCTGCTGTGTGTTCTGATCCATCACTCTTTAGTCTTTATGGAGGAACACCCTTGCTCTCTGCTCTCTGCTCAGGGTTGGACCAAAAGCAGAGGCTCCCATTCCATTTGGCTTTTCATATCATGAGATTTCTTACTTACAAACCAAGGAACCAATGTGTACACACACACACACACACACACACACACACACACACACACACTAAATTATTGTAATTCAGAAGCAGAGGAGAAGCCTACTAGACAGGTCTTGGGGTGTTCAAGATCTGTGACTCACACTTTCCATTGGGAAAGGGATCATGAAATGATTTTTGGGGTCTTCAAAGTCTTACTGTCAATTCAGACCCTGTGTCAGTTTTCAGAATCTGTGGCTTTTCTCCTCTCTGGAGTACAGATGGACAACAGTGTCTATGAGGGGAGTAATCTGGGAAGAGAGATGCTCAACTGAGAAAATGGCTCTATCAGTCTGGCTTGTAGGCAGCTTTGGGGGGAGGCATTTTCTTTCTTTCTTTTTTTTTTTTTAAACTATTTTTTCTTTTAAATATTTATTTTATTTTTTATATCTTAATAATTAAACTATTTTTTAAATTGCATTTTCTTGATTAATGATTGACATGGGGGTGGGTCTAGTTGACTGTGAGCAGTGCTACTTTTGGGCAGTAGTCTTAGGGTGCATTAAAAAAAAAAAAAAGCAAGTTGAGTAAGCTAGGACGAGCAAGCCTGTAAGTAGCATTTTGCTACTTAAAAGTAGGTACTTTGCTACTAAAAGTAAGCTTTTGCTTCCAGGGTCCTGTCTTGACCTTCCTGTCCCAACTTCCCTCATTGAGAGACTAAAACTGTAACCCGGAATTAACCTTTCCTCCCCGAGTTGTCTTTGGTCATGGGGCTTATCACAGGGACAGGAAGCAAACTAGGGCAATTCGTTTTAGCATGCTTGCTTTCCCCAGCCTCTTGATCTCTTTAGCCACCATCTTCCATAAAGCACTGGCATTCCCCAGATTGGGATGGGCCATCATTTCTCCAAGCTTCTAGGAGCTACCTTAGCAGTCCCTTTGCCCTCGTCTCAGGGTCCTTGTCAGAGTGTTAAATCCTACATCCAGAGGAAATATCTCTTATCAATAAGTTTTCCCTTGCCCATTGGTATGTCCTAATTCTCTCTCCCCCTGGAGTTAGTGTCCCCAGAGTCCAGTTCCGTTTGGATCTTCTGAGCTAGTGCCAGCTCTGGTTGGTCAGTTCCAGCGGCTCCTTCAAGGGGCTCCTTTCAATGTTTAACTGGGTGGCTTGTGTTAAGAATTGGGACTTAGAGCCGGGCGCAGTGGCGCACACCTATAATCTCAGCACTCAGGGAGGCAGAGGCAAGTGGATTTCTGTGAGTTCAAGGCCAGTCTGGTCTACAAAGTGAGTCCAGGACAGCCAAGGCTACACAGAGAAACCCTGTCTAGAACCCAGTGTTTGGGCTTATGAAGAATTAAGACCATCACTGAGTTTGTAGCTCAGTTGCTAGAGTGCCTGTGTAGCATGTCCAAGATCCTGAGGGCTATCCCCAGCACTATATAAACCATGTATGGAGGTACGCACCAGTAAGTCTACCTTGGGAGGCAGTCTTTGGAAGATCAGAAGTTCAAGGCCATCCTCAGTTTGCATAGTGGCTTTGGGGGCCAGCTTGGACTACATTCTTTTACCTTTAAAAAGAATTCTGGCACTCAGGGATCTGAAGGTTCATGGTTAATCAAATGGGTTGGCCCAAGGTCACATCCTGTATCTTGGGGTTTCATGCTTTCCCGATTTCCATCCTCAGCTTTCTGTAGCAGATTTGCTTAAGGTTGGAACTTTAACCCCTCTGTTGCCACAGATGAGAGTCTTTCTATGTGGTACCCAAGACGCTCCTGTGCTCTCCAGCTCAGTTTGTAGCTGACTGTTCCTCACACTCTTTGATAAGGTTTTTTCCCCCCAGAGAACATGTTGCTGTTTAGCATTCGTTCCTACTGCCCTCGCCACAATAACTGCTCCCCACTGACTTTCAGGTTGCCTCCTTACTGCCTTTCTTCTCACGTATCTCTCATGTTACCACTGGCAGAAGCTTAACCAGTTTCGCCGCCATCTTGTGTCGAGGGCTACGCTACCTCCGTGTGCCGACAGGGATGATGGGTTTCCTCTTGACTGGCTGTTGGGTAGCAGTTCCAGGTCCCACCTTAGCCTTCTCCTTCTCAGAGTACTCACGCGACATCCAGCGCTCCAAGGGAGCAAATGTGGAAAAGATGAGAGTGAAGGAGTCCTCTGGGGGCACGCTTAAGATGGCTACCTGCAGGCCGGGCGTGGTGGCGCATGCCTTTAATCCCAACACTCGGGAGGCAAAAGCAGGCGGATCTTTGTGAGTTCGAGGCTAGCCTGGTCTACAAAGCGAGTCCAGGACAGCCAAGGCTAACATAGAGAGACCCCGTCTTGAAACCCCCCCACCAAAAACAAAAAACAAAAAACAAAAAAAACCAGATGGCAGCAGGGCAGGGCAGGAAGTCCAACCCGAGACAGAGAGAGAGAGAGAGAGAGAGAGAGAGAGAGAGAGAGAGAGAGAGAGAGAGAGGAATCAGACTGCTAAGTGGTTTCCACAAATGCCTCACGTGACTCACTGGGGTGGCTCGGAAGCTGGCAGGAGTCGCCCTAAGTTTGGGTAAGAGACCAGCCATCTGTTGATAAGGGCTAAATGTTTGTCCATTCAAACTCACCCCCAGTAACATGTAAAGATCATAACCTCAAACTTGGTGTCAGGAGACGGAGTCTTCAGAAATTGAATATGCCCTGAGGGTGTGTCCTTGTGAATGAGGTTATAAAAAGAGACCCTACAAAAACATGGTCTCTTCCCTTTTGTGGGGCTAAAATAGAGAAGGTGGGCTGGGCATGCTAATGCAGACCTGTAGCCTCAGCCACTTAGGAGGCTGAGGCAGGAGGATTATTAGTTGGAGGGGTTTAGCCTGGGCAACGTTTGGAGACCCTGTCTCAGAATAAGACAGGCAAACAGCAGCTGGGGAGATGGCTCAGTGGCTAGGTGCGTGCCGTGCAAACGTGAGGACTGGAATATGGGTTCCGGCCTCCAGCACCTACACAAATGCCAGGCAGGTGTGGTGACCCCACTTTTAATCCTTGGCGGCTGGAGATGGGGGGTGTCTCTCCAGAAGAAGCTGGCTACTTAGTCTAGTCAGATCAGTGGGCTCTTGTTTCAAGTGGGAGACCCTGCCTCAGTGTAGAAGGTAAAGATCAACTGAGGAAGACACTGTGATTTCAACCTCTGGCTGCCGCTTCTACACACAAACATTCATTCTCCCTTGTGTGCCCAAATACACCGGAACATGTGCACATACATAAATGTAGGCACGCATATTAACATTTACACATAAAAATCCCCTCAAACAAACAAGACCAAATGTCAAGTAAACAACAACAACACCACATACGCATGGGTACATACACACTCACAGACGGACAGACAAACAGACAGAAAGACAGACAGACAGACAGACAGACACACACACACACACACACACACACACACACACACACACACACACACACGAGAAAACAGGCAATTTTGACCCAAAGGAGGGAGGAAGGCCTTTGCCAGAACCCAACTTTGGACATCTAGACTCTCCAGAACTGTGAGTAAAAAAAATTCTGTTGTTCATCAGCTGAACATTATAGCACTTTATTATAGAAGCCAGCACAGGCCAAGACAGACAGTGACCATTATATGCTGTGCCCTGGAGAGAGGGGAGAGAAGAAGAAGAAGAAGAAGAAGAAGAAGAAGAAGGAGAAGGAGAAGGAGAAGGAGAAGGAGAAGGAGAAGGAGAAGGAGAAGGAGAAGGAGAAGGAGAAGGAGAAGGAGAAGAAGGAGAAGGAGAAGAAATTTCTGGAGAGGTCTGAAAGTTGAAGGTATCTGTTGGCACAAATCTATGTGGGTGGAAGAAAACAGGCGCAGACCTGACAGCAAAGATGGGGAGATGGTTCCACTGTTTGAACCAGGGCTGCCTTTGTCATTTGATCTGGCTAAAAGGACAGCGGCCAATGTTGTACAGAAAGTCTCTAAGGGTGTTTGTGCCTCATTGCTTGCCCACCTTGGCTAGTGACACCCCTCTCATGGTGTGATGAAGCTCAGGTTAGCCCCTTGGAGAAGAGATGCCCCACTCGCCCTAGCTGAGTCCTCAGACATGCATCTCTGGTACCCTGCACTGTCTAGGCTTTGAGGGGCATGTGGTTGAACCACGCAGCAGGCACACAGGATCATGGGAAATGTTGTGACAGTTTCCTGCTAATTACTGTTCAGCAGACACAGATGCGGAGGTCATCACAAACCAGGCACGTGGTCTTGCCTATCTGGTCAGAATGTTTTGGCGTTTGAGAATTTCATTTCATGCCTTCCTCTCAGGTTTTTAGATTTCTCATAAAACCAGTCAAATCCATGTTTTGTTTTGTTTGTTTTTTTCTTTCCCCAGAGCTTTCCACAAAGCACTCTTTCAATTTCCTTTTTCAGCTCAGAGAATGGAATATAAAGGACCTTCCCTGTTCATATTTGCTGAAGAAAAGGCCTGCCCAGCTGCCAGGGTGACGGAAGAAAAACACAGTCACCACTGGAAAGAAGGCAGGGCTGTTGTGCCATCATAAATGTTTTAAAGAGAGCAGGGTGCTGGTTAGGAGTTGAGCTGAGGCTTTGGAGGGACGCTGGAGGGAGGACCTGCTGCCGCAAATTAAGTGGAAATGTGCTAAAGTGAAAAAAAAAAAAAAAAAAAAAAAAAAAAAAAAAAAAAAAAGAAAAGAAAAGGCAAACCCTAAGAAAACACAAACCCAGCACCTTTTAGTTGCTTATTGGAAAAATATTTTCATAGTACATAGTCCTTGGCAGCGAGTAGGAGCTTGATAAATGTTTGCTGAGTGAATAAATGGATATAGGTTGGAATATGGGCTGCTGGTCTTGGAAAAATATGTGCTTTCCTGCTGTCTGGGACTGTAGGCCTCAAAGAGTAAAGTTGCTGATATTAAAACAGAAGAGCTGAGTTCAGAAGCCTTTAAGATTTCTCCTTCCAGGCACCACTGGACTCAGATCAAAGTACAAGGCCACCTCTTCTGTAAGAGACATTTGTTCCAATTCCATACCTGGTTTTTTTTTTTTTTTTTTCTGAAATGAAAAAAAAAAAAAAAAGGAACCATTTTGAAAGGCCCACGAGTTGGGATTTGCCATGGGAGTCATGGAAGGGAAAAGGGTGACCTGGGTTCTGGCTTGACTTCCTTTCTTGGTTACTCAGCCTTGACTTTATGTCACTGACCATGGGCAAGTTACAGTAAGCTCTAGGTGCCTCAGTTTCCAAATCTGTACGATGGGGACTTGCAGAGTGGTTGGGAGAATTGGAGTTTGTGTGAAGTAGTGGGAATGACCGTGTTAAGTGGCTGGACGTTGTCGAGAATTTATAGCACGTGAGCTGTAGGTTGGCACTATCCCAGCGGCTCTCATGATCCAACTAGAACTTTTGACTTTATTCATAATGGTCAAATATTGGGGGAAAGCCTGCTGGGCTCATTCATCCTTGTGTCTCCATTTAGAATTCCAGACTCCCCCCTCTCTTCTAAGTACCCCTCCTTCCAAATGTCCATAGGGATAAGCCACCATGTCTCAATGGGCTAAACCCAATTCCAGCTGCCTCTGACCCCCCATGCCTTTCTCGTTCTAAATCGTGGTGTCAGACATTTTCAGCTCCTGAGCACAAATGCTGGCCTGTGTGTGTGTGTGCGCACACGCGCGCGCGTGCTCATGCGCTCTCCCAGTATGTGTGATAGTTATTTCTTTAACATTTCAAATGCCTACTCTTGGGCTTTGCATTATTCTGTGGTTTCCGACCCCATTTGCGCCCCCCCCCCCCGCCCCTTTCATTGCTTGGCCCAAGCTTAGTCTACTCCTTGCCAAGGCTGCCTCCCCCTTTCCCTAATGCCTCTGAGTCCCCCCCCACCCCCCCCAGCAAAGGCCTTCCGTCCCTAATCTACTGGGCTCTCTGATGCTTTGCAAAATTGAATGGCCTCTGTTCCTCTGTTTGTCCTGCCCCTCCCTGTCATGTCCAGGGTGGGTTATCTCACTTGGGCTCCCATTTCCTGCTCTTATTCTTGGCTCCTGGCCAGGCATCACACATTCATGTGAAATCCTGCCTCTTCTAACAGAGGGGAAAGGCTGTTTCCATTCATGGAAAGACCATTGCCACAAAGATGCTACGCCCTCACCCTAGGCACCAGGGGGTCCTTTTTTTTTTTTTTTTTTTTCTTCTGACATGCCCAGGGCAAGGTTGGAGGGCTCTGGTCCCTACGGTTATTTGTGCTAAAGGCCTGTTAAGGCAGCAACAGTGTGGTCTTTGTGGGGTGGGGGAGGGGGGAGGGGAAGAAGAGGGGGACCCAAATCTAACTGACCTGGAGCTGGGTACAGGTTTCATTTCTCAGTCTCAAGTTGTTTATTTTGTGAACTGAGAAAACCGCCTCAGGGTATTGTGGGGAGGAGCAGGAGTGAAAAGGGCTTAGTACATTGCTCAGAAAGTGGTATCTCTTCCATAAATATTTGATCTTTCTGCCCGCTTATGAGTGGCGAGGACCTCCGGGCAGGTCTGGGTTTTGGGTTTTAGGGTGAAGGAAATGATACCTCCAAGCATTCAAGAGAAGAATGTGACAAAAGGGTGATTTGCTGAGGTGTACTCGGGGTGGGGTGGGGGAGTGTTGGGGTGGTGGTGGGGGGGGGGATGGGATTCTGGTCCCTATAGCAGCCAGAAGTTGTAAGTCGCTACTGCAGGGCAAAGCCAGGATCAGCCCAAGTCACTAATGCTTGCAGGGTGTTCTGGGGTTTTAATAAACCGAGAGCATTTGTTTCCGTCTTTCTTGTAACTTATGCAAGCCCAAGGGGTTTTGTTTGTTTGTTTCAATGCAAGTAGCTGGACGCAGGACTGCGGCTAAGGGAGAGGAATATAAAATCTATATCCCACTCAATGAGGAGCATAGGCCCTAAGCACAGCATTCCTTTTCTTTTCTGCCTAGGCCTCCTATGGGTCGAGCCCAAAATAGGCTGGGCGGGGGGTGGGGGGGTGGGAGGTATGGGGGTGGGGGTGGGGGGGTGGGGGGTATGGGGGTGGGGGTGGGGGAGTTGGGGGTCAGGGGTGGGGGATGGGGGGGGGGGGGGTGGGAAGAGGCCCTGAATGGTGTCATTCAGAGGTGCCCCCAAAGGGTAGAGAAAGCTGATGAATGGGTCTGGAGTGGAGAAGCATCTGTCGCAGGGTTTTATGAGGCGGTCGCTTTGCACAGGCTCTGAATCCCAGTTTCCTGCTAAATGACCATCCTCTCTACCTACTTGTCTACCACAGGGCTGCTGTAAAGACCTAGGGGCAGTGCTGGGGCCGCTTGGCTTTGCAAGGAACCCCCCCCCCCCCCCGTTCATCAGCTGTAAAGACCTAGGGGCAGTGCTGGGGCCGCTTGGCTTTGCAAGGAACCCCCCCCCCCCCCCCCGTTCATCAGCACTGTGTCACTCAATTCTCCAACATCCAGGCGAGTTATAAGGTAGGACTCCCCAGGAGACAGAGCTAGCAGTCTGCGACCGGAAGTGGGTCTTCAACAGTGGCTCAGCCAAGGCGCCAGGTTTCTAACCTGTCTTACTTTGTGTTTGCCAGAAAGCAAACCTGACAAGCTTTTGAATGCATGTGGCCTGTGAGGAATGCATGTAGCCTGTGTGGGAGACGCTCGTAGGCCGTAGAGAAGGAAACAGGCCGTAGAGAAGGAAACAGGCCGTAGAGAAGGAAACAGGCCGTAGAGAAGGAAACAGAGCCAGGAGGACGATTAGACCTTGATCCTACAGGGCTGCAGAGTTTGTGCACAACACACTCTGGGTTGTCTTCTTGAGAGAAGGTCTGGAGATGTACACACACACACACACACACACACACACACACACACACATGCCTGCATCCTCTAAAGTGAGCCAGGAGGAAGTTGCTATGCAACTGTGATGATGAGCTTTGTCAACTTGGCACAACCTAGTATCACCTGGCTAGACAAGTCTGAATGAGGGATTGGCCTGAGGGCATGTCTCTGAGGGATTGGGTTTACCTGCACTAACTGCCGTGAGAAGATCCACCCTGAGTGTGAAAGGCACCATTTTCTGGGTTGGTTTTTGAACTGTGTAAGAGGGAAGAAAGTTAGTTGTGCATTAGCAAGCCCTCAAGCAGCATGCACGCCTGCACCTCTGTTTGCTAAGCATGCATGCACCTCTCTTTGCTAGGCATGCATGCATGTATGCATGCACCTCTCTCTGCTAGACATGCATGCATTTATTTCTGCTATGGATGCATTTATTTTTCTCTATTCCTGACTGGAGGTGAGGTAACCAGATGCTACCAATTCCTGTCACTGCAATTTCCCCACGATGGCCGACTATAGCCTGGAGTTGTGAGCTAAAAGAAAGAAACCCTTTCTCTCATAAGTTACTTCTTGTCAGTTTTTAAGATCCTGTAACTAATTAATTAATTTTAAATATATTTTTTAAAAATCATAACAACAGAAAGGAAACTAAAGTGGACCCTGATGTCATCTACCTTGGTTTCCTAAGTTTCGTTTGTCTTTTCAAGGCAGGGTTCTTTGTGTAGCCTTGGCTGTCCTGGACTCCCTTGGTAGGCCAGGGTGGCCTCAAACTCACAGCGATCCGCCTGCCTCTACCTCCCCCAAGAGCTGGGATCATAGGCGTGCGCCATCACACCTGGCTTGCTCCCTGACTTGTGTGGTAGGGATCATGCCCGACTCACAGGACACTTGTGAAGACTGAACGACTGACCTGTAGAGGCTCGAGTGTGTTCCGAGTGCCTGGGCTGTATGAAGTATCTCATAGAAAAAATGTCTTCATAATAGAAGTGGGAAGACACTATTTATGTAGTAGACGGGGCAAACAGGCTCAGAGGCAGTAAGACATTCTCCTGCAATTAAACAGAGAGTTCCTAAGTGGTCAGGCCAACTCCTGACTGTTTGTCTGCACCCTCCCTCCCCCCCCCCCCCCCCCGCTTGCAGCTACCCTCTGTTTACTACATAAAACACCAAGAAACATTGTAAACATAAAATGTTTGTGGTCCCAGACTTGGTAGCTCAGACTGACTCCCAGGCAGTGTTTCTCTTAGCCCAACTCTCACATATGCACTCATTTTCTTAGTCCCCTGGGTCTTCACCAGCAATGCCTCCGTGTCTGCATATTCCAAGGGGTGCCAGAAAGTCTCCAGGCAAAATAAACTATGTTGTAAAAAGACTCTAGACACCTTGTTCTTCGTGTAATAGCATTTTCTTTTCAAAATAAATATTTTGTAATGCTCTCTTTCCTGTCCTGCTGATACACACATAAAAACCAATAAAACTCACAACTCTTTAAAATTTGTGGTGAGTATATATTTATATATATATATATATATATATGTTATGTTCCCACAGTTTTAATCAGTTTGAAGTGTACAGGGTTTTTTTGTGTTTTGTTTCTTGTATTTTTTTGTAGTGCCTGTGCTTGTTCATTTGTGTGTTTGTCTGTGTGTGTATGCATATGTGTGTGCTTTTTAAAAAATTTTTTTTGTGCTTGTGTTTGTGTGTGTGTGTGCACACGCGCGTGTGAGTAGGCCACAGGTTGACGCCAGATGTCTTCTCCAATTTATCTCCACTTTCAGCGTCTTATTTTTATATAGTATATATCTTGCAAGTTTGTATTGATGCCTTCTCGTGCTGCGAAGGCTAAGCGAAGGGGAAGGACCTCTCTTTCATATCTGAGTCATCCGAATGCAAACAGAACTAGGCATTTTAAGAAGCTTTCCTTGTACGTAGGTGGACGCTGACTCGGACCTAATTCACCCTTTAAAAAAAAAAAAGGCCTCCAGTGACAAATGCCAGCTTCAAAACCCAGCTATGGTGGATATGAATGTTGCCTTTTAAGCTCCTTGCCTCTCTCTTTTCCCATGCTCTGACGTAGAGCCTTCTTGGTGGTTTCCATCGCTAACTCTTTACCTTGGTCCAGCATTAGCCCCGCCCCCACCCCCATCCCCAGACCTTCCAAGAACAGCCTCCTTCCTTCAGCGCCCCCCCGGGATGTGCCTCCTTTAAATCTTTGACCTCTGACCTCTGTTTATGTGGGGATTCCTGCCGGTCCTCTATGATTTTTTTTTTTAAGTGCTTCTTTGCTCACGTGCCCCTTCTAGTACATCCTAAGTCACTTTGTTGTTGCTGCTGTGGTGCCTTAATTGTAAGTTACTGTTATTTGCATCTTTGGCTTTCTCCAGTGCGTCCTTAGCTTTTTTTTCTTTACAAGGAATTATTTTCTCTTTTGCTCCTCTGATGATGCCACTCTATTTTATTTCACTATGATTTAAGACCCTTACCACCTCCCCACTCTCTTATGTCCTCAAGGGCTGCATCAGCTGGGAAGCACTTAATATAAACAGATCTGTTTCTCAGGTCATTTTTTTATGCACGCCAGTCACTTCAGGGAGGGGTTTGTTTGGAGATCCCCCGCGTGTAGTTTTGTCTGCATAAGTTCTGCCTGAGAGAGACTTAGTGCTGGCCCAATTGATTATATCCAAGTCTGTTGTCAGATGGCTTAGCCTGTCGGATTTCGTCATTACTTCCAAAAGTACCCAACCTTTGTTCAATTTGATCTGTTCTTCACAAATTTTGTCCCGCGGTAAATTAAAGTCTCTGATATAATGCCTCATCGGATGACAGACAGTAGTCTCTGTCTCTGTCTTCAACTATTATGGCTATATGAAAGTTTCTCCTACTCAAAGAAACTGATCCTGCAGGTGGCTTTGAATTTCTTCTCCACTGTCCCTAAGATGGCTTTGTAGGACACTTCTGTCCCAAGCACGGTTCCTCGCTTGTTGGAACCGTCGGCCCAAAACTCTTCTGTGTGAACAAAATGCCAGCCAGTTTCTTTAACTCATGGGTTTTGGAGATTTAGAATCACAGCCAAGAAGCAGAAAGGAAAGCGACCTCCATCCCCCGCCCCACTCTGCAGAGGGACCATGAGTGTGAGGTTGCGTTGCTGTACAAATGCATTCTGTGAGCTTCGTTAGGACCTTCTGGGGACAAGGGGCCCACCTCATAAAGGTCCTGTCTCCTCTTAGCATTCCCCATGGACTTTTTTTTTTTTTTTTTTTTGTTTAACATTAGACCCTCAGGGGAAGGGCTGTAAAGGTAGCCTTCCTTGTTACTAAACTTCTTACTTTTCTGGTGGTTGTGGCCAGTCCCTCATCTCACTGAGCTGAAAGGACCTTGCTATGAATCTACCATTTTCCTAAGGACAATTGGGAGGTCCCAGACAAGCAGCTAAGCCCTCGGAAGGTATGGTTTTGCCAGTTGTGTGAGGCTCTCTCTGGGCACCTGTTGCTCAGAACCATTTGACCGGACTTTCTAAGTCCGGCTTCAGGGAAAGCAAGGGGCTGGCAGGGATCGTGACTTTCCTAAAACCCATGTCCCAGAAAGCCCCGTTGCCTTTGAGAATGGCCCTTCGCCTTGGCTCCAGCAGCCTCTATGATCGTTAAAAACAGGAAGTTAGAATTCGCCAAGGACTTTTGCAAAACTGAGGACATAATCTCTTGTGACTTGTAGCTGTTTGTTGTCTTTATTCTAGTTTTTTATCACCCCCACGAGGCTGAGCATAGTCCCCTCTCTGGCTGGCTCTCAGCAGGGACAATGTACCCTCTAGATATTCAATGAACGGCAGTAACATCCCAAGGCTTAGTGTAAGGTGGCCTTCTGACACTGATTTTACCTGCCCTTAAGCCTCACCTCAGCCCTGCCAGCCAGCCCGGTGCTTTGAGCTCTGCCTTGACAAACATTTGGCCTGGCCGCAGTGTGAATCTATGAGGGGCGGGGGGGTGTCTTTCTACTGTCTACATGGTGCTCTGATCCTCTTAGGAGCCCTGGACACACAAGCACAGGAGTTGCGGAGAAGGGAACGGTACATCACTGAGTCCCTGGAGGTCATTCAAGTCATTCGGTTCTTTATTAGTAGTTTTATTTTTAGTAGTAGTTTATTTATGCATCCTGTGTGCAAAGATCTTCCCAGTGTAGAGCTTGCTCCAAGGAGCACAAAGGCAGAGGAGAGGAGTCTATGCAATTGGGGGAGTGTATAGGCCTGTGGGGGGAGGTGCAAAAACAAACAAACAAACAAAAACAAAAACAACAACAACAACAAAATAAACGCTGCATGAGGGCTTGGTCTTCCTCAGAGTCCCCATATTTTAATACCCATGTCACAGACGCATCACAATTAATTCTGTCCCAGCTAAGCAGCCACCATTAGCCACAGTCAGCTTTGTGGGGACGGGTGGTGGGTTCAAGCCCATTCCAGCAGCAAGGGGGCGGGGAAATGCACTCCGGTGCTTACATTGGGATCCCAAGTGCTTGCCAGCGCTTGCATGGCAAACGTTCTGCCAACCAACCTATCTTCCCAGTCTTCCGTGCATGAGTTTCGCAGGGCATTCAAACCTCAGCACCTCAGCTGGTGAGGATAAGGAATTGGCTTCCCATGCCGTGCAAGGTGCAGTGCCCTGGCCCCACACTTAACGGTTATAAATCTAACTCCTGCCTTCACATTGCTGGTGCTTTTGACTGAACTGTACTCTAGGCAAGCAACACAAATGATACAACCAGTCTTTCACCTGGATGGCTACCCACAATGCCTATGGATGAAGGGGACAGAGAAGGTCGTTGTGGGACACCCTCAGATCACAGTGTGTGGATCTGACAGCTGCCAAGGGAGGGAAGGAAGGGATGGGACAGCCATGTAGCTTTGAGAGAGCCCTACCAGACCCCTGGAACCTCCAAGCAAAGACCCCTACCTATAGGGCCCCACTTGGGGCATAGAAAATTTGTGTTCAGTAGTCTGAGAAGCTTAGGGAAGGCAAGGTGTACATGCTGTAGGGATTACGAGGATATGGTAGCTGGCTGTCAATCAACCTTCTCCCCGCCCCCTCCTGACCCCAGGTTTTCTCAGGGAGATCTGAGCATCTTCACGAACACCATAGAATAATGGCAGAGCTGTGGATGGACCCAGAGAGGACTGCATGGCCACAATTGACTTAGTTGCCCTCCCCTTCCCACTTAATTTACTTTAGCTGGCTGATTAATTGAGGGAGTGTATGGAAGATATTTCTCACAGCATAAAAGCTCAAGAATTGTTAGCTGTCTTCCCGTTGGAAGACAGCATAACGTCGGTGGGATATTGGACACTTGCTGGCACTCAGATTTACCCTCTGAAAAAAAAGAAGATAATAACAAGTTTTTAGCTTCATGGGTCGTTGTGAGAGAGGGATGAGATAACCCAACTAGCAGAGTCCGATAGTATGACTATTAGAATCGCTAAGTGTCTTCTGGTTTCTTTTAGGGGGGTTGTGCACAGTCATGGCCTGCAGGGGGCAGCATCGTCACAGAAATCCAACTGAACCCACGCTGTCATAATAAGGTTTAAAAATCACAGAATGAAGCAGCAAGTGGGGAGGAACAGGCACCATCACACAGTGGGTGAGTATAATGAAATGGGATCAATAAAAAGACCAGGGGTTTTCAATTTAAAAAGTCCATGAGCGCCGGGCGTGGTGGCGCACGCCTTTAATCCCAGCACTCGGGAGGCAGAGGCAGGCGGAGCACTGTGAGTTCGAGGCCAGCCTGGTCTACAAAGTGAGTGAGTCCAGGATGGCCAAGGCTACACAGAGAAACCCTATCTCGAAAAACAAAACAAAACAAAACAAAACAAAACAAAAAAGCCCATGAGCAATTGAAAATGAACGCAAGAAAACAAAAACAAAAAACCAAAAACAACAACAACAACAACAACCAAAACCAAAACCAAAACCAAACCAAACCAAAACAAAACCCAAAGGCTTCCTGCTGGAAGTGGGCCTCCGCCCTGCTCCTTTGGGCACTACCTTAGAGAATCCCAGAACACAAGACAGGTGGCAATGGAACATCAGCCACCCTGAGGGAAATTGAGAAGGGAAGGGCTTTGGCCCCGGCAGGACTCATGGGCTTAACTAGGGGCTATTTAAACCGTGTAGGTCATTTCACAGCGGCGGGGGGGGGGGGGGGGGGGGGTGGGGGGGCTGTTGGCGTGCAGACAACCTTTTGAGCGGCCAGAGGAAAGGATCAGCGGGGGGGCAGGTAGTCATTACTTTTCATTTCATGCCCTGGTGGACCTTTCGATTTGTCCTGCTCTCCTGAAGAACACTTTCCTAGGTTCTTCAGGCATCTTGAATAAAAGAAGATATTTACCTGTCCCTTTAAAGCATCCACTGCTCCTGCTTTTGCTCTTGAGGTGGGGATGGGATGTCTGGCCTCTTAGGCATCTCTTGGAGCCGTTGTTAGCGGTCACCAAGCAAAGTCCCTACAGTTGGCAGCATATCATTCTGCGGTTTCGACCTAACTGTTGAACACCTTCACCCCTTCCCCCACCCCCGACCTCCGACCTCTGACCTTGTCCTTCAGCTTCCCTTCTCACTTCGCCCTCGGTTTAGAGGATTCCTCACACCACACGTGAAGGTGGGCCTCCTTTGTCACCGTTGACTGGCAGTGTGCTGTACAGATGTGCCCAGAGTGAGACTTCTACCCCTAGTGAAGGTGTGGTCTCTAATTGCTCTTTTTGGGAATTAATGCGGAAAGCGCCCTCCATGCCATAACCTGCTGTCCGTTGCCACAAACCCGCAAGATGCCCAAATATTCTGAACAGCAGAGATGAGTGTGTAGAACTTGGATAGATGCAACTTGTCCAAGTCCCCCCCAAAGTCTGTGTGTGCCCCAACGGTGTCCTTTAGAGTCTCAGATGCTCCAAGCTGGCCCCTCTAACTTGCTGTGTAGCTGAGGGTGGCCTTGAATTCCTAATGCCCCTGCCTCCACCTCCCAAGGAGCATGCGCGTGGTGCTGGGGGGTGGAGCCTAGACATCAGTGGCAGGTCAGGGGCTGCGCCAGGAACTGAAGGACCAGATAGGCATACAGGAATCTCACCCTCCACCTTCCAAGGAGCATGCGCGTGGTGCTGGGGGGGGGGGTGGAGCCTAGACATCAGTGGCAGGTCAGGGGCTGCGCCCGGAACTGAAGGACCAGACAGGCATACGGGATCTCAAGGTCAAGTCCCACGTACTGTGCACAAATCCTAACTCTATTCCTAAACGTATGTGACTTTGGGCAAGTCACATAACCTGTGGTGACTCAGTTCTCCCAAGCGTAGCTTTAGAAGAGGAACTATTCTCAATCCCCGTCCCCACATGGTCGCCAAGGCTGAGTTCGTGTTTGTAAAAGACCCAGAGCAGGTGCCTGGCAAACAGCGAGCCCAAACCGCAAGATGCCTGCGGTGCACGAAGCCAGATGACAACTCTCACCAGTGGGTTGTGTTGCACTAAGTTGTGTACTTTAATTGATATGTACCCAAAGACTTCTTTATATAGAAACACACTTGTTTGCAAAATTTGTATGGAATAAAAAAGAATTTTCAATAATCGAACTTATGCTGGATGCACTGACATCCAACCTCCGATAGCAAGACTCAGGAGCTGAGGCAGAAGGATTGCTCTGAGTTCCAGGCAGCTGGGTTGTTCTGCACAGTAGGTTTGTAAGTAGCCCAGCCAGACTACATAGCAACATCCTGCCCTCCCACACCAAGTTGAATGTACTCCCTCCTTCCCTCCTTCCCTTCCTCCCTCCCTCCCTTCCCCCTTTTCTTTCCTTCTTCCCTGCCTTCCTTTCTCCTTCCTTTGAGCATGCACCTCAAGCCTCCCCCGCCCCAGAAGCATGTACCTCAAGCCTCCCCCATCCCAGAAGCATGTGCCTCAAGCCTCCCCCATCCCAGAAGCATGTGCCTCAAGCCTCCCCCGCCCCAGAAGCATGCACCTCAAGCCTCCCCCACCCCAGAAGCATGCGCCTCAAGCCTTCCCCGCCCCAGAAGCATGCGCTGGCTTTGGATGTTTCTGTTGGGAAAAGGCTGAACACCTACGACAATTTACAGTGGTTTCCCCATGATGAAGCTGAGAGTTTTTGTGAGTCAAGCATTTGCTGGTGCTGTCACTCATTCTTGGAGATGGAGCGCACAGTATTCACATGGATAGGCAATGCTGCTGTCACAGGAGATCAGTGGGCAGGTAGCACGCTCGAAGTAACTTTTCTGTAGCACTGCACAAATGGCGGAGATTTCAAATAGTGAGACAATCCGTGTTGAACCTCTGCAGTCTCGTTGAGCCACTGGGACAGCCTGGGACAGCCGGGGAGGTATGGTTTTCCAGAACATGTGGGGATCCCAGAGCTCTGGGTCTCACCGGCACCCTCTCTTGCTCTCTGTCCACTCACTCCATCTTTTTGTCATGTCTTAATAATTTTACCTGTGTCATATTGTTGTCAGCGACCTTGTCTTTTACTGACAGCTTACTGAGGTGCAATGAAACAGCCATTACATTGCTTAACATGTGAATTTGGACGTCTTAAAATTTTTTTAAAATTAATTTTAACTTATATGTTCACTTTACATCCCGATCATAGTGCCCTCCCCTTCTCCTCAGAAAAGTGGAGCCCTGCCCACAACCTACTCCAGCACGTCAAGTCATATCAGGACTGAGCTCCTCCTCATCCACTGAGGCCAGGCAAGGTAGCCTGTTAGGAGGAAGTGATCAAAGCAGGCAAGAGAGTCCATGTCAGAGACAGTCCACACTCAACTTATTAGGGGACCCACATGAAGATCAAACTGCCCATCCATTACGTGTAGGGGGCCTAAGTCCAGTCCGCGCATGCTCTCTGGTTGGTGCTTCTGTCTCCAGAAGCCCCTGTGGATCTAGGTTAGTTGACTCTGTTGGTCTTCTTGTGGAGTCCCTGTCTCCTCCAGGTAAATCTATCTTCCCTCCACTTGGACTTTTTGCCCTGCCTGCCTCTCTCTCTTTGTCCCTCCCACCTCCCCCCCCCACCCTATTCCTGTCTCGAATCTCTCTTCCTCCTTCTCCAGAGAGCCCAGGGCTCATTAGGCAAGCAGCTCACAGCCGAGCTCCAAATCTAGCCCTAATTTTAATTTTTTGGACCGTGTCTGGTACTGTGTCTTTCCTTAAGGCCCAGCTGGGTTCTGAGCCTGAGATCTTGGCGCCTCAGCCTCTTGAGTGGCCAGGATTAATTACAGACGTGCCACACCTGGCCTGGTCCTTTCTCAGCACTCTTTTGCTTCCACTGGAGAGTGATGGCCATTCTCTGTCAGGCAGCTGCAAACACTAGGTCTTAAACAGAATTGTTGGCTCACAAGTGGAAAGGCTCCCATTGTAGGTATATGTAGGTTTAGGATTTGAAAGTCCCCCTTGGATCTGATTTTTTTTCTCTCCATTTTTAAATTTTAATTTTTAATCCATCTATCTATCATCTCTCTCTCTCTCTCTCTCTCTCTCTCTCTCTCTCTCTCTCTCTCTCTCTCTCTCTCTCTCTCTCTCACCCTGGCACTTATGTGGTGCCCAGCGAGGTCAGGTTGACAGGTGTGGCAGCCAACCCCTTCACCAACTGTGCCATCTCCCCAGCTCCTTGTCGGTTCCATTCTGACCTCTCTGTTCGCCACTGTCAGATTTTAATGGCGATAAGAAGGCCGCAGTTGCTCCATTCCCTGGGACCCTCTGAATAGAAACCTGAGTTTGCTTGTCTACATCTCAGCTCTGCTCTCCCAGCAAAGTCTCCCTGGGACCCACTGAGCAGATGAGGCACTGCAGCTATTCCTGAACCTGTCACCAGGGCGAGGGGATTTGGAGGTGCTCATTGGCTTGGGTCTGTTCGCTTGTAGGACTCATCCTGGGATTCCTATGATGGGAGAACTTGGATAATCCTACATTGTCACGTGTTGGTAGAAAAAGAGAGTAAAGCTGTATGAGGCAAAAGGCAAAGGCGACTTTCATAGTTTTTTTTCCATAGGTATTGCTGTTATTTTAAAGGTAGGGTCTAAGAAATGTTTATTATTAGCCCTATAATTATTACAGAGGTATTTTCTGTATCTATCAATCAAAAACACAAACACCTCTTATATTTTAAAATAGCCTTGGTTCACCTGGGGCAGGGCAGATATTAATCCCCTAAACTACCACCCGTATCTCCCGGCCCCAATCCCATGCCATCTGCTTCTAATAACTTCTATCAAGCTACCTCCCATCCATAATCCCAAATACTCGCTAATGTTCTTCATCTGGGCCAGATGCTCCATTCATGCCGGCCATGTGCTTCTTACATCACCTCACTGATGGCGGTGGCTTCCTTCCTTCTCTTCTTCCTCTTGTGTCTCCTCCCAGGATCCTCTCTTCTTCCAAAGGTCTTTTACTCCCCCAGCCCGAGCACCTTTGCCATGCCTGCCTACCTTCTTCTGACCCTGCCCAGGGTTATTGGCCTGACAGGGAGACAAGGATACACAGGGTCAAGGTAGCAAGCCGACCTTGGGAGTCAGGAATTAGCATCAAAATACATCACCAGATTGACCTCCGACACATAGGCTTCCAGTGCAGATAATGAAGGAAATGGTACAGCCAAAGCACGGGGCACTGGGTGGCTAGTGGTAGCTTCTTCTTGGTAGCCACGGTCTTGCAGTACTTTGGATGCTGTTGTCTCCTTATCTTGGAGGCTTTGCTCCTCTTGCTGTAATTCTTGGCTCAGATTTGTATCTCCAGCCCCTGCCTCTCACCATGGATTTAGTCCAGTGTCTCCAACTGCTCCTGATAGTGTTCACTTACTTATCTCAGCGCAAGCCACCTATCCAAGACCCAACTCGTCACCTTTATCCTTAAATCAGACCCTGTCCCTGACCCCGTCAATGCTGCCCTTGAGTCACCCACCTGCCTTTGAGGCCCCAAACTGCACTGGTGCTGTGTCAGCTTCCGTTCTATTGGATATCTATTTCATTTCACTCCTCTGCTGTCATCAGCCTGGGCTGTGCTGGGAATTTGGGACCCCCATGGATGGTGGCATTCTGCATTCTGGACTCCTGCTGCCTGGGGTCATATTTCACCTACAACTCTCACTAGCTGCGTGGACCTGAGTGACTAATACAGTCCCCCAAGCCCCAGTCCCCTCATCTATAAAATACAGTTTTGGTCTTTTGAAAAACATTTTTCCCCCTTTTAAGTGTATGACTGCTCACCCTGTGTGTGTACCACTGGCATCCTCGGTGCTCATCATCAGAGAGGCTTCCTCCGGCAGCTGATGCGGGCGGGCATATGAAGAGACCCACAGCCAAACATTAGGCAAAGAGGAGAGAGAGAGAGAGAGAGAGAGAGAGAGAGAGAGAGAGAGAGAGAGAGAGAGAGAGAGAGAGAGAAATTGGAGAGATCTCTATTGAGTCTCTCTCCTTGGAGTTCTGTGAGGTGACCCGGCAGAAGAGGAAGAGGGAGGATTGCAGGAGCCAGAAGGATCAAGAATATCATAAGAATATGGCCCACAGAATCAACTAAGCAGGGCTTAGAGGGGCGCACAGAGACTGAGGCAGCAATCACGGTGCCTGCCTGGGTCTGCCCTAGGTCCTCTGCACATATGTTATGGTTGTTAGCTTGGTTGTTAGTTTTTGTGAGACTCATAACAGTGGGAGTGGGTAGTGTCTCTGACTCTTTCTCTTGCTCTTGGGACCCTTTTCCTCCTACCGTGTTGCCTTTCCCAGCTCTAGTATGAGAGTTTGTGCCTAGTCTTATTGTAACTTGTTATTCAGTGTTCATATCCCTGGGAGGCCCGTTCTCTCCTGAATGAAAACAGAGGAGAAGTGGATCTGAGGTGCAGAGGGCTGGGAGAACTATTGCATGAGAGAATAATAATAATAATAATAATAATAATAATAATAATAATAATAATAATAATAATAATAATAATAATTCCTTAGTACTCTTAGCCACTGAGCAATCGCTCCAGCCCTTCCAGTTTGTTTGTTTACTTATTTATTTTATTATTTTTGGCAACATTTCATTTGGAAATGTTGGAAACCTCAACATCTCCTGATAAAAGATCCAACCTTCTGCACAATATGTGGGCCTGAGGTTTCTAAATGCCACTCGTTGGATGGTCTGCTCTGTACCCCTCTCCCGTCCCACTCCACTGACTTAGCCCCGCCTCCAACCCCTTGCTCTTGTTTGCCTATGTGCTTTCCCCACAGCTGTGATTTAGGGACTGTTGGCCAACTGGGTAGAAATGCTATATTCACACCTGTATGGTATCCTAGTGCCTGACATCCACTTCGGTAGCACCTGTAATCCTCTCTGGCTCGGGTGTATAATTATATACGCCTCTTTTCAGCTCTGCCAGCCACAGTCCCCCTGATAGCTCTTTGTCTGTTTCTTCCTCCCCTTCCAGTGACCTCTGAAGGAGTTGTTACCAAGGAGGTGGAGTTCTCAGCATTGAGGCAATTGCATTAAGAGCAATCATTGGCCCATCTATATGAGCCCCGAACCAGTGGGTATGTGGTGAGTTATCTGTGAGGCTGGCCTTCACTGTGGATGCTTAAGCAAGCCACCACGATGTAATGGTAGAGAGTAGAGAGAAGGAATATACCTAGATGGACATGCTGTGTCCATTATAATATTCGAGAGCCACACTATGTGTTGCAATTAAAATTGAAAAGGATGACCATTTCCATTGCTTAATTGTGCTAACCAAATTCCAAGAGCCCCATAGAATGTATAGCTACGGGCTTCTATCTTTTGTGTGTGTGTGTGTGTGTGTGTGTGTGTGTGTGTGTGTGTGTGTGTGTGATTTTCGAGGGAGGGTTTCTCTGTGTAGCCTTGGCTGTCCTGGACTCACTTTGTAGCTTTGTAGACCAGGCTGGCCTCAAACTCACAGTGATATACCTGCCTCTGCCTCCCGAGTGCTGGGATTAAAGGCATGTGCCACCACACCTGGCATGGGCTTCCATCTTGATGGCACAGATGAAGAACAGTTTCAGTACCTAGAACATTCTGCCCAACAGTGCTGCTTTACAGTGGGAATGGGGCAGGGATACTGAGCCCTCGGCCAAGGCTGCCAGGAGGAAAATAGATCCTTGTCCCCTTAGATACTGATAAGGAGATCTCGGGAAAGTGGCTTAGTGTGTGAAGATGGGGTAGGCACCACGCACAGGCAGGGCACAGTATCTAAGGACCATAATCCTCATGTTACGTGGGGACATAGGCTCATCCTTCAGGGAAAGCAGTCTTGAGAGAAGAGAGGCAGATGGGAGCCCCCAGAACACATGCCTTGCAGGAAGTCGCTTGTATAGATTGTTTCATTTAACTGCGGTGTGTGTGTGCGTCGGGGGGGGGGGGGGGCTGGGGGAGTGTACTATCACCTGCACGTCATAGATGAGGACACTGAGCCTGAGGAAAGGATGTCCAGCTGGAAGCTTTTACCACTCTATCCTGGGGCAGCTCTTTGGCAGAGAGAGAGAGAGAGAGAGAGAGAGAGAGAGAGCAGATAGATCAGAACAGATAGCTCTAACCTTGTGATTGAATCAGATGTCTCAGGCCATGAGGATGCAGCACATGACATATTCTCCAGATTTCAGGTTTTTTTGTGGGCAGGACCGTGCTACCATGATTACGAGTGTGAGTTCTGAGGGCTACACCACTCTTCTATAAATCCTAGGGTTTCTGATTACTACTTTGCCACCCACAGCTGAGGGGACCTGTCTGTGAAGTGACCTCAGTCTGATGGCAATTGTTACTGTCTTTGTAGCCTGAGGTGTATGTATTATTCTCTGCATCTGTAGACCCTCAATTAAACATCACTTCCTTTTTTTTTTTTTTTTTTCAAGTTCTGGAATTGAACCCAGGGCCTGGGACATGCTAGGCAGGATTCTACGTCAGGTCTACATTCCAACTTCTGGAACTGAATCCAGTTGTGAGGGCCAGGAAGTGTCAGGCTGATGCAAATGCCTGTGCATATGAAAAGAAAGAAACTTCCATAGGCCTGTGATAGGGCAGGAAGAGTGCCGCCAAAATCATTAATTATTTTTGTTACCGGAAACCCCCAAGAAATCTGTCCATTTTACTATAAAAATGACCTCTTGGCACCATCACCTTGTGGCCACTGATTATATAAATGTTGGGGCTAGATGTCATCGAATGTCAACCTGGTATGAGAAGAACATTTTCTTTTCTTTTCTTTCTTTCTTTCTTTCTTTCTTTCTTTCTTTCTTTCTTTCTTTCTGAGTCAGAGTTTCTCTGTGTAGCCCTGGCTGTCCTGGACGTGTTTTGTAGACCAGGCTGGCCTCAAACTCACAGCAGTCTACCTGCCTCTGCCTCCCTGGAGTGCTGGGGTTAAAGGCGTGCGCCACCATCGCCTGGCTAAGAATGTCACGTTCCGTAGAAACAGAACACTTACGCTAGCCAGCTTTCTGTTACTGCAACGAACGTCTAAGACAAATCAACTTAAAAAGGAGGAAGGGTTTATTTTGGTTCAGAGGATTCACTCCGTGGTTGGGTGGCCATGTTGCTTTCAGCCTGTGGTGACGTAGCACACCATTGAGGGGAGCGTGTGGTAAGGAAAGCTGCTCACTTGGCAGCAGCCTGAGAGCAGGGAAGAACAGCATCCTGGCTACTCACTAGGTTCTGCCTCTCAACAGTGCTAAGCTGAGGACGAAGTTTTTAACACCTGGATGATAGTGGGAGTTTAAGACTCTCTGATTCACCGAAACAATCAGGTATTCTGAAAATAATTCAATTTCTAACTTTGAGCAAAATTTCCAGCTTTTAAATCCATACTGTCCTATGAATTGGCGCATGGATAGGGCTGGCCAGACCCATATTGTGTGTGTGCCTAGTAATACAGGAAGCTTTGGGTAGAAAATCAGTTTTATTCTGTGTGTCTATGTCAGTGTTAAAGAGAGAATGTCTGGAAAATGTCTGAAGTGCCTCGGGAAAGTTCAGGATAGAGGGCCGGGTATACCAGCCATGCCCTGTATCAGGTAGGGACTGAAGGATGCTGGGAGAACCTGGAGACCAAGACCACTTTGGTATGTTAAATATACACCTCAGCCATTTGTCCTGGCTCTGAAACCCAACAGTAGGTTGCACAAAAACAGCAACTGGCCAGTGCTGACCGCTGACCCCGAGATGAATGTCACAGCCCTCCTTATCAGCAGGCTCGGTGTTGCCTGGAGCAACCTTATCATTGGGTTTCTGAAAATCAGTCATCTGTCATTCTTTCTGGTGCATCCATCATGGGCCCCACTTCATATGTTTAGATTTGGTTTTTGTCTTTCAATAGAACCTTTTGGCGTTTTCTCCTCCTCCGTCTTCTCCTCCTCCTCCTTTGTTTTGTGTGAGACAGGGTTTCTCTGTGTAGCCTTGATTGTCCTCGACTCACTCTGTAGACCAGCTGGCCTCTAGCTCACAGTGATCCTCCTGCCTCTGCCTGCTTCGGAGTGCTGGGATTGCAGGTGTGTGCCCCCCACACCCAGCTTGGTGTTCACTTCTTAAAAGAAAGATTTGTTTCTAGTTGTTCTTTGCGCGTACCTGTATGTGCAGCCCACTCTTATGTGGGGGTGTCCTGGGAGGCCAGAAATCGGTATTGATCTCTGGGGCTGGTGTTAACAGGGGGTTATGAGCTGCTGGATGTGGGTACTGGGAGCTGAACTTGGGTCACCCAGAAGAGTAGCAAGTGGTTCTAACTGTTGAGCAATCTCTCTAGCCCCTCAGTACTTTTTTCATGATGATGGGCTCTGATCTCTTTCCTGAGCGCCTAGGGTAGCTTAGCTCCCAGCTACTTTGCTTTCAGGTAGATCAACCCCTATCCATGAAAAGCATGTGGCATTGATGTGTGTCATTTATAGGAGAATATGTTTCAGAACCAGAGCACCCTCTCTCCTCCCTAGCACGGGCTCAGGAAATGAAAGCAGCGTGACACTGATCTCGGGAAGAAATGCGTAGAATAATCGTGGTCAATGGGATGACTTCAGAGAAGATATGGACCCTAGAAGAGATTGGATGGTTAGAGAAAATAGAGAGGTGAGGTTGAGTTGAGGAGAGACAAAAATAGAAAAGGATGGGGGCTTGGGATGGCTGGAGCCACACACCCTGGGGTGGATTCCTCTTTCAGCCCAGGGTCTATGTGGTCTTTCCCGCGCATGGGGCTCCTCACAAGGCACAAGGGACATCCTGGCTTTCCTACAGAGTACTGTAAATACCAGTCTGGAAGCACTTCTTTATCAAGTGAACAATGTTTAAAACTAACCAAACAACCCCCTCTGTTATGTTTTCTAACAGTAGAACGGCGTCTTAGTTAGGTTCTCTATTGCTGTGATGAGACACCATGACAAGGGCAACCCTTCTAAAGGAAAACATTCCATTGGACTGGCTTACAGTTTCAGAAGTTTAGTCCGTTGTCATCATGGCGGGAAGCACGGCAGTGTGCAGGCAGGCATGGTGCTGGAGAAGGAACCGAGAGTTCTATGGATCAGCAGGCAGCAGAAGGAGACTGTGTCCCACACTGGGTATAGCTTGAGCATCTAAGACCTCAAAACCCTCCTCCACAGTGACATGCTTCCTCCAACAAGGCCATGCCTCTTCATGGTGCCATTCCCTGTGGTCAGGCATGGAAACACATGAGCTATGGGGGCCATCCATATTCAAACCACCACAGATGGTAAGCACAAGCTTGTCCCGAATTAGCCCATTTTCCTCCAGCATCCTTTAGCTATGGTGGGTGACTACTGCCTAGGAAGCACCGTGGGCAGGGGAGAGAAGGGGCGGGGGGAGGGGAACAGTGCCCTCAGTGTTATCATGTCCTTCATTTTCCTAGGTTAAGAAGTTCCCCGAAACATGGACCACCATTCAAAGCTAAAATCTGAAAAGTTCTAGGTAAGTTAGGGTGTGTGTGTGTGTGTGTGTGTGTGTGTGTGTGTGTGTGTGTGTGTGTAGTGTGTGTGTGTACATGTAGAGTGGTGCCCTAGGAAATCATAAGATAAGCTACACTGGGCAGTAGGTTGTCTGGAAGAACGTTGAGTCATTGATGTATGGGGTGGCGAAGCCTAGATGAAGGCGGGGAGAGAGAGAGAGAGAGAGGGTTGGAAAAGAGACCCATCGACATCTGTGGGGTTTTAAAGCGAAGCCCCAGTAAGCTCTCCAAATAATTCCGATGTAGCCCAGACCGCTGCATAGGTTTGCTTACTGCATTAAAGTGAGTGATTTATTACCCGTCGAAGGGTATCAGAGAGGTCTGGGGATATAACTCATTGACAGCACTGGCCTAGCCTTCGGGACGCCCTGGTTAGATTCACCATTATCAGTGAACAAACCATCCCTACAAGACAAACAAAAGCCAAGATGCTAAGGAGATCTAAAGGCCCAGAAAGTCAAGACCTTCCTTGCAGTTTGATAACACCGGTGCCAGTTTCCTCGCTCTTAACGTTCCTCTTCAGTGACTTGGAAAGACGATGGGGCTAAGCAGGGGGAAAGCTTATCTCTTGTCAGCTATAAAAGGATGGCTAGCGCCCTATCTCCTTCCACTGGTCCCTGCCATGCTTGTCTGACAGAGCCCAGGGTCCTCTCCTGGATCCGCCTATTTCTCGTCTCCATGCTCTCTTTTACTCTTCCAAGGGTGATCATCGAAGGCTGTACCCGAGCCTTGTGCAGCACCGGGGAGAGCGAAGCGCGAGGCATTTGAAGACCGAGGGCTAATTAGCGATGGTCTCATTTCTGGGGAAAGCCTCCTGGGAGTTAAAAAAACATCCCCTGGTTTTAACTGCTGCAGTCTTGGGGGCGGGGTGGTGGTGGTGGATAAGTCGCTCTCTGAAGCCAGCTCTTTGTCTCATGTCGCGGCCCCTGTAAGAATTGAACACATTCTCCCTATGTTGTTCGCTGAGCCAACTTTCAGCCGACCTGTCCCAGCCACGGAATCCACTGGCCTACCTCTGCTGCAAGTGGCTAAGTCTCTAAGCCTAAATTATGGAGGCAAGTTGCCCTGGAAAACGGCTTGCAGGATAAGCCTATGGCTCTGTGCTAAGTTTAACCTGGCTGGGAAGTGGGTAGGAGGATGCTGGAATGAGGTTGGGTGGCCTTGAGCCCAATGGTGTGAAGTTCATGATGATCCTGGGTACCCAAGGGAGGCGATGCCAGATGTCTCCGAATTAACGCAGGCAACAACTTTAGTGTTGCTCTTCTCTCTAATGGCCTCTGAATACCGACTACAGCTTCTGACCAGCCACACTACCAGTTCTCTAAAAAAAAACATACAAGTCAATACTCAGGGTAGCAAGTGTTCTCCTAAAGGAACTCCGGCTCTTCTCCCTTGACTTGTTTTCAAATGATGGTTCCTCCAGCCTACTGGAAACAGGAAGTATGCCTGTTGCCAAGGATAACCACGCCACAGGGGAAGCTCAGGGATGACCTTCAACATGAGCTAAGGATGCTCACTGGCTTCATGTCCTCCTTTCCCCTCTTTCCCACTCTGTCTAGATGCATCTCTCCTGACCCATGGCCTAATTCCACCTTTATTATCCTGAAGTCCGATTTTATTTATTTATTTTTTTTTGAGACAGTGTTTCACTGTGTGTCCCCCTGCTGGCCTGGAACCCACTAAGCAGTCCAGGCTGGTCTCTCACAGAGATCTCAGAGAGACCCCCCTGTCTCTGTGTCTCAAGTTCTGGGATTAAAGGTGTGCACTACTACCCCTCCACCCCTGAGAGCTGACTGTAAAGAATGACAATACTGAATTTTTCTTTTTTTTTTTTTAATTAAACATTTGGTTAGTTATTTTGGCCACACAATCTACCATTAAAAAAAAAAAAAACTTGATGTAAGTCCCAGAACCTATGAAACCATCACTCATGTGGCTTTAAGTTTAATTATTAAAATGGTTCTTCATTGTCACATACAACAACAACTACACTGATCTTTCGGAGAAATGGGCCTGTAAGACCTTCAGCTAGAAGATGACTTTACACTAGAAACGACTGACTAAGCCCCCTTACATCTGCCCCGGCAGCCCGCTCTGGTTAGCTCCCTCCGAGAGCTCCTTTTCCTTCGCGGAGCAAGCGAGATTCAGCTACAGGGAAAGGGCGTCTGTCGTGGGGAGTTGGTTTCTATTCACTGCTCTTCGAGATCCCTCACTGTGTAAATTTGAAGTTCTCCCTCACTGCCTTGTGAGCTGTTGAATTCTTGGCCTCAAAAGGAAACCTGATCTTTGTCTAAATGGCCCTCACGTGTGGGCTGAGAGGCGCTACTGTGCATTCAGCGGAGGGATGCTGTGAGCCTCTCGGAGCCCGCGCTTGAGTGAACTTCTGAAATAAAAGCATAACTGGGAGAAGATAAGGCTTCATGCATTATCCGCAAGATGGTTTCTGGAGATCCTCAAGATATCCTAAGACAAGGGCAGTCAGAGCCAGAAAAGCCAGGGACTGGGGTTGGGGGTGGGGGTGGGAGGACCACCCACGGTTCCAGGGACATTGAAGATGAACTCTTGGCGTTTAAAAAAAAAACTCTTTGGTAACCTCTCCCTTGTCCCCTTCCTGGAACAAGCCTTTTCACTTTTCTGGAAAAGAACGAGCTTCTGTTTTTTTGAAGCTACCACAATGGAGCAAACTGGGCTTACGAACGGCTGCTAGGAAGGCAGGCCGAGGGAGACCATAGGTGTTAGTTTTCCATGACCAAAGCAAGAATCTGGCAGAAACCACGTAGCAGGGAAAGACTTTCTTTGGGTTTCCAGTTTCAGAGGTTCCGGTCACAGTTGCTTGGCTTTGTGTTTCCAGGCAGACTGGGAGGAAGAGTCTCGTGGACTTGGGAGCATGTGAGGGAAGAAAGTGGGTTCATTTCTGAACATGCAGGAAGCAGAGAGGGGGCGGGGATGCAGGTAGGAGCCAGGGCAACATCTAACCCCCAAGGATATGCCTTCAGGGACCTACTCCCGCCAAGTAGGCCTCATCTCTTACTTTTTACATTATGGTCTACTGATGCCATCGTATTATAAATCCCTCAAGGGGATCAAGACATTCATCCTGTTAGAAGACTCAGGGTGTAATTGTCTCTGCAACGTGTGTGATCTAGTTATTGGACCTGCAGGTGTGCTGGGCACCTCCACTTAGGTCCACCCAGCGGAAATTCCATCTGTCAGTATCTACCACTAATGAGTTCCATAAAGGATACAATTATGACTCTAATGCAGATATAAAACAAGTGAACATCTAACTTGTTAAATAAGATGGAACCCAACAAGAAAGAATAAGCTAAGGACCCTGTATCCCTAGACTCTGATCCGTGTGTCTGCTGGAAAGCTGTGAGCATAGCCCAACACAAGATCACAAACTTAATTAAAACATTGCAAGAGTTTTTGTTTTTTGTTTTGCTTTGTTTTGTTTTGGTGGTGGTAAGGCAGTCATGTGGTTCTCAGGCATGACTGTTATGATTGACAGCGTTGTGTTGAATGTCAGGAGGTTGGTTGTGCCTGGTCCCTGAACCTGACTGTGTTATCCCTCTGTCTTCGTGTGCATGACTTCTAACTTCTCAAGCAAATGGCTTGATCGTTCATTTTGAGAGTGTGCAGGGAAACTACACACTCCCTTGCTTTTAAGTGTCCATTTTGCTGTGTCCCAGTCCTGCGGTGTTACATCATGACTTCAACCTGGTCCTCATCAAGCCTCTGAAAGATCCTGCCTAAAAATCAAGCTTTCGTAGCCGGGTAAATTCTTGTCTTACCTTTCATTTTCTGCGACTCGGTGGAAGCAAGCTTTGTAAAGTATTGCTTACACTCAATCCAGTGGCCTTTGGCTCAGCTTGGAGCCAGCCAGACTTTGCCTTGGTGATGTTGGGGAGCTAGCGTTCAATAGCCCGGGAGCTCTACCAAGACCCATTTGAGGCAACGATCATACTACATGAGGCAAGGTCCTCCAGGGGCACGGTGCTTCTTGGAAGCCCCTGATTGGGAGCTTTCTGTGCAAATGGGGCGTGAGTAGGAAAACCAATTCTCTCCTTCACTCTTCATGAGTTCTTAGCAAGACAGATTAGCAAGGGCGAAACAAATAGGAGTTTAATAATATGTATACCTTCTGCACACAGGGGAGACAGCCACGGACAAAGCTCCTCTCTAGATCTCAACTCAGACTTAACAGCTTCTATGAAGCCAAGAACGAAGAGCGTGAGGAAGAAAGGCTGGCAGGCGCAGCGTTGGCGCACAGAGATGAGGTTTGCTTTGAGATGGGGATCGGACGATGGGTAGGCTTGCCTTCAACCTGTGGTCTTCCTGCCTCAGGCTCCCAGTTGCTGGAGCTACAGGATGCACAAAGACGAATAGTCCAAGTTACAAAGAGTGTTGCAGATGCTTCCTGCCTAATACAGTCTTGTGACACAGAGGCTCTTTTGAAGGACCGCTTTACAAGCATTGGGGCTTTCTTATTCCAGAACAAGGCTTAGAGCTTTTGTCTGTGTGAGGTTTCTCAAAATAATCTCCGCGTCCAAAGAGCGTATTTTGGGGTAGCATAGTTTGGTCTCTGCAGTTGTGTTGTGGGGTGATGGATCAAAACCCTATTAGAGGGGAAAGAGATCTCAAAATTTGGGGACTTCTGTTTCTTTCGTTGATCTCCTAGACCCTGAGTTGATTTCGTTTCTCAGGATTGAGAAATCCTCCTTACATGTCCAGACCTGAATAACAAACTAACCTCAAATCCTGGGTCAAAAAAAAAAAAAAAAAAAAAAAAAAAATCTGTTTGGTTCCTGCGCTGTTGTTTGTCTCTGTGTTCTTGTCATATTTGAGGAAACTGGCCGGGAAGAGGATGGGAGTTGACGCTTCATAAGCCTGTTCCTTAAGCTGGCCCAAGGGACTGGGGAATTCAGTTCAAAAGAAGACCAAGCTTCAAACCGCTAATGGTTTTCTTAATTGCCATAAGGAATCCAAAAAATCCAGATTCCAAAAATCTCCCCAGATTCCCCAGCCAAAGCAAAAGAAACAACTCTAAATTGGCTCTCTTTTAGGCCCTCCTAAATCACAGTCTGAACTTAATCACAGTCTTTATTGCACTCCTGTCCTTCATTCCTCCCTCCTCCATGTCCTTCTGCCTCTATCTCACCCTCTGGTTTCCTCCTCATCCCCCTCAGCCCTCCCGAATCCTTGTGAGCTCAGCTATCTCATAAAATTAAGCTTCCTGAAGAGCTAGACCAAATGCCTTTCTGTGGACTGCAGACCCTGGCCTCTGAGCTCAAAGCCACTGTCAAAAATCTCCCTAAAGCCCAGACTTTGCCTTGGGAGAAATTTGCAGAGGGACCTAGGTAGTGTTATCAGTGTGTGACGCAGGAGTTACTGATCTGCATTCACATGTTTGTATGTCCGTGGGACCCTCAGAGCGGCCTCTGACACTCTTGAGGATGATTTGAAGGACCCTAAGCATCATGGGAAACCAGGAGGGGCTTTAGCAAGGCAGTAAATGCTGGAAAAAGTCTTTTGTGTCTTCATCCCAAAAGATTAGCCTGTAAATACAGATCAGACTCTAATCCAGGTGCAAAGAAGAGTCCCTGGCAGACTTCAGATAGGCTGGGTCCGCTCTCAGACAGGATTCAGGCGACCCCGAAGCAGCCCAGCCCAGCCCTCTTTCTACACCTCTGGCCAGAAGCTGGCATTAGCTATGGTAGCATAGAGCTGTTACAGGAAATGACCTAGGAACAGCAGTATGGGAAATGAAATGACACACGGACAGATTGAACACCTTGCTGAGCACTTTGAGAACAGCTTAGGACAAAACCAAAGCAAAAGACTGGGGAAAAAACTCATAAGGTCTTACGGGGGAAAAAAACAAAAGTGATAATGACAAACCACCAAACCTATGGGACACTCATACTCCAGTCAGCTTTAAGGAAGAGACTCTGTTGCTAAACGGAATGGAAAGGCTCTGACCTGCCTAAGCAGAAAAGAAGAGAAACCATGAAGTGATGGATCATTGTCATCTTAGAGAGAAATCTAAAGATGAAGGAAGTTTTTCCTGGTTGATTTTCTTCAAATAAGTTCTTACACCAGTTGAGTTTTCAAGAAAAAAAAAAAGTTTGACATGTGCCACTCAAAACATGTCACTTTGGCATACGGAATATTTTGAGCTGAGGTAACTGAAAAACAGGACATAGAGGAAGAACTCTCTGCCCTCCCAAATTTTACCTAAAAACAAGTACAGATGTCCCTCTGTAAAAGTGACATGTGTTAATGTGTTTCCTTCCCCCTATACCTTGAAGAGGATGGGTTTCTTTTTTCCTTTTTTTTTTTTAAGGTTTATTGTACACCTGCAGGCCAGAAGAGGGCATCAGATCACATTATAGATGGTTGTGAGCTACCATGTGGTTGCTGGGAATTGAACTCAGGACCTCGGAAGGAGCAGTCAGTGCACTTAACCTCTGAGCCATCCCTCCAGCCTTCGCCTCCTTTTTGTTTTTGTTTTTTTGTTTTTTGTTTTGCAAGACAAGGTTTCTCTATGTAGCCTTGGCTGTCCTGGACTCATTTTGTAGATCAGGCTGGCCTGGAACTCACATCGATTGGCCTGCCTTTGCCTCCTGAGTGCTGGGATTAAAGGCATGCGCCACCATGCCCAGCGTATTAAACCTTACTCAATAAACAGTTCGACCTATCATATACAAATCTCTGTCCCACAATTTAGTGCCCTCACATTCTCACTTCAGTTTATATTGTTGCTTTTTTAAAGAAGGCTATGCAGGGCTGGGAAGAGGGTTCAGTGAGCAAACTGCTTGCTGCTCAGACACAAGAACCTGAGTTCAAATCCTCAGCCTTTATATGAAAGCCAGGAGTGGCAGCTTGTACCTGTACCACCAGAGCTGGGAGACAGACAGGAGCCATGTGGGGCATTGCCCAGCTAGATGATCTAGCCAAATCAGCAAGCTCAGCTTTGGTGAGAGACCCTGCTGCAAAAAATAAAGCAGAGAGCAAAGATGAACACACCTCATGCTGATCTTTGGTCTCTACGAGTTGCGATCGTGGGCACGTGCACCTATATACATGTATACATGTGCATATAGTATGCATACACGTGAACATGCACACACGAGCACACACACACACGTGAGTGCACATGCACATACACACAATGCACAGAGAGATCATGAGTTTGAGATCAGCCTTGGATATAACAAGTTCCAGGCTAGCCTAAATTACAGGGCGAGATCCTATCTCAACAAAACAAAACACAAAGAGTTTTATAACCTCCCCTCACTGATATACTTGTTTGGGTCTTAATTTAATTTCTGTAAATGCCTCACCACACACCATACAAATTAAAGTATTTGCACCAAATAAAATGATATACCTATTTTTTTTTTTAAATTTTGAACTTTTCTTTGCCTGATTAACTCACAAACTTCTGTTACTGAGCATCAGAGAGTCAAGAGAAAGCCATCTTTCCTTTCCACACCACTGTACTTCTTACCCAGGAGGATCATGGAAGTGTGGTGATGAAGAAGAGAGCTTATTAGGTGTATGGCCTCTTGAGGAGGACTTTGTACTGTCTTGTGGGACTGTCATACTTAAATTCACAAAAAGTTTTTTTTTAAATTATTTATTTATTGTATTTGCATTGGTGTTTTGCCTGCATATATATCTGCGAGAAGGTATTGGACAGTTGTGAACTTCCATGTGGGTGCTGGGAATTGAACTCAGGACCTCTGGAAGAACAGCCAGTGCTCTTAACCACTGAGCCATCTCTCCAGCCCTTAACCACTGAGCCATCTCTCCAGCCCCACGAAAAGTTTTAAAGCCCGAGAAGAAAACAAAGAAATCACAGAACTAGGTAGCCACTGTCTTCAAACACAGTGGGATCTGTTTACTTAATATGACCTGTGTGCACTTGGACCTTGGTTGAGAAGCAAAGAGTTAAGTAACCATAGTCCTTTATTTGGTATCTGTCTGTGTGACAGTGGTCACAAGCGTGACCTCCAGAGTTACAAAAGCTAGCTAAAACATCCTAGCAGAGAGTGAACAGAAAGAATGGGAGCACCTAACATGATCAGAACCCTATTGTGGTCTTGGATGGAAATAGTGATGCAATTTTGATATGCAATTATCCATCACCACTACCAAAAAATAAAACAAACACAAAACAAAACAAAACCCCAAGCCCTTAAAAGTAGAAGGGTTTTATTTTGGTTCATGTTTTGAGTCCATGGTTACTTTGCACCACTGGCCTATGGTGAGGCAGGACATCATAGCAGAAGGACATGGCTGAGGAAGGCTGCTTACCTTGTGGTGAGCAGGAAGCAGCAGAAGGGAAAGGCTCCAAGACTCTATGGGCATGTTCCCAGTGAACCACGCCCCCCCCCCAGCCAGGCCCCACCTACTAGTTCCCACCATCTTCCAATAACACCATCCATTGAGTAGGTCAGAACCCTCATAATTCAATCCCATCCTGGAAGTTCCATCTCTGAACATTTTAATGGGGGGGGGGGATCCAGGTATTTGGTCCATGAGTTTTGGGAGACTATTTCACATACAAGCCTAGACCCTGAGAACCAGCCACACCATATTATCTACAGTCACGTGACTTGGTGCTAGTCTTCTTCTGTCTTCATTAACAATGTTATATTGACAACTCTCTATGGAGGCTTTTATCTAGTTCCACAGCGTCCTGAGGTTACTCTGAGTCTCTTGCCTTGGATTTGTTACTGGGAATCCACCAGAGATGAACACTAGACACAGTTTATAGCTAACTGAAAGTCTTTATTCCAGCTGGCTGGGATTACACTCAGGTCTTTGGGATACAAATGTAACTCTGAGAATTTGGAACAGGGGCTTTTAACAGCAAAAATACATCCTTGTATCTCACTCCATGGTGGCAGGGGAAGCTTTGCTCAAGCAAGCAGTTTAACAGAATCTAAGATAAGCAGTTAGATAGAAGGGCAGGTTTGCACAAGCAGGCAGCTTGACAGAAGCTAAGTTAGCTGGGTCATCTTGATTTCCGGTTCCTAGAATAGAGCTTGGTAATTTCCCATGGGATGTTCCATCAAGGAGATCAAATTCTAGTTAAACTTGAAATGCCTCCCAACAAGAATATAGGATAGAGGAACCTCTGCACTGCCTTGCCCTGTTACAAATTTCTCACCTTGTTGCCTCAGTTGCTTCTTGGTTGTTGTACTATGCGCCTTTCCCAAATTCTAATCAAGACCTTGTTTTAACCCCCCCCCCCTCAATTAACTTTATATTTACCCTACAGCTTCTTACTCTACTGCATCTGCTATACTTTACTATACTTATTGTAATATACCTCATTCCTCCAAGAGTTAGCCTGAGCTTTGCAGATGTATTTTTTCTTAATCCATGATATTTGGATTTTGCTGCATTTTGTCATGTCCTACTACTGTCTTGTAAGAGATGTCACACTTCAGGGACACATGTAGATCAGACATAATGAAGTGCATTTGCTATTGACTATAATGGCTTTTTTTTTTTTTGGAGGAAAGACAGCAGGAAGTCAGAATTTATTTACATCTAGAGATATAAATTTCCAGCATTGTGTGGATAGCTTTCACTTACTGTAATACATGCTGAGATAATCAACTAAAAAAGACAAAAAAATTTACAGTAAGTTCTCCCTAAGGCAGGGTTCAAGAGATCGACATTGGACATGGATATGATAAAGATTTTTACAGTTCAGTAGTAGAAGGTTTCCAAATGGGGGAATTTGGCAGGCAAATAGGCAGGGTCACTAAAGCAGAGCATACCATAACAAGGCGGCTGTAACAACCACCTGAAACAATGACATAGTCATAAGGTGCCATAACAATATGGTCATAACAACAGGTGGTCATAGGAAGGTGGTCATAACAACAGGTGCTCATAATAATCCTTTGAAATAAGAGTATGGTTATCATTTCCTGAAACAGGCAGTACAGAACCATTTATAGTTAAGGTTTCACTTGGAGCATAGCCCAATCAATGAGAAACATTCAATAATAATCAGGAATGAGCCTAATTTGTCTTTACTACAAGATGGCTTTCAAGCCTAAGATGGAGGCAGGCTGGTTTATCACTTACTACGTAATGTTTGGAATTTAAAGTGGTGGTACTAAGATTTCTGCCTTTTGTAGCTGAAATATTGTACTACTAAAGTTCAAACAAATTCTTTTTCAGAGAGGGAGATCGAGTGATAAGGAGATAGGGTAGGAGGAAGAGATGAATGGAGGGAGGGATGGGAGGGGGGAGAGAGAGAGAGAGAGAGAGAGAGAGAGAGAGAGAGAGAGAGAGAGAGAGAGAATGAATGTGACTGGCTGCATTGTCTTTTGGCCATGGTGAGGCAACCTACTATGGCAGGAAATACGGCAAAGCCTCCCATCTCAAGGCCAGGACACAAAGAACACTAGACCACAAAGAAAGAGACCGAGGTCACACAAATACTTTGGAGGGTGTCCCCCAATGACCTGAAACCTCTCACTCAACCTAACTTCTAAATAGTTTCCACTACATCCCAACAATGCCAACCCGAGGACCAAACCTTTATCACACAGGCCTTTGGGGGAACATTCTAGATCCAACCTCTAGCACACAGCTACAGATAATCTGCTGCTTTAATAGCCGTAACTCTTCTCAAAGTTGATAATAAAACGTAAGGGGCTTTCTTGAATCAGACCAGATGACATATACTCCAGGTGACACTGACTTTATACACACACACACACACACACACACACACACACACACACACACTTGCACATTTCTTCCCTGGGTGCTGAGTGCTTTCATGGAGTCCTATGACTTTTCCCAGACATTGCCCCAGGCCATCCTCACACCCCAGCAAACGATTATTACAATTTCCTTTCCCCTCAAAGTGCAATGTGTGCTTGGTTAGTGTAGACAGTCACCATGTGCTTGAGAGAAAAATGGAAACTGTCAAAATTTTATATATATATATATATATATATATATATATAAATAAAATTATATATATATATATAATACTTAAGGCAAAGAGAGAACAGTATTCCTAGATGCCCCCACGGAATTCTGGGTGCTACTCAGTACCATGATTGTAGAGCAATCTGTGCCTCCCTCGGTCCTTGTGCTCTTTTGGAACTGTGTAAACTGAAAACCATGGAGCAAAGTACAGTCCTTGCTCACAGCCAGTGCTAGTGAGCGTCGAGTGGAGGGTTCTGGTCATGGGGCCCCTCACAGACGCACACACATCAGTGGTACAACACACTGTTGATGGGCTTCAGATGTACCTCCTCTTTGCATTCTCCTTTGAACCAGTTTAACACCTTCTGGATCCTTCGCCAATTGGTGGATAACAGTAAAATCTGAGGCATGTGTGCTTTTTATCTTTGTAGCACAGTCATGTGTGTGTGTGTGTGTGTGTGTGTGTGTGTGTGTGTGTGTGTGTGTGTGTGTGTTTAACCAGTTTAAAAACGAATGGCTAACAGTTTGAAAAGAATTTAATGCTAGAAGCACTTCATGTTTTGAGTCCCAGAAAAGGTTAGCAGGCTCATCTCAGCCTCTCCCCTGCTCTCAAATGATTAGATTTTATGGCCACATACCTGACATTCCTCCAGCACTGTTAAGCCTCCTATTGTTTTCGTTCTGGGGCTCTCTGCTAACAGGGCTGTCAGTTAAGTGCTGGCCGAGCAATCAGCTCACTAACTTCTTCCTGACTAAAATGCCAGTACAAATATTTAACAGCAAGAAGGAACTGACGAGAAATAGGGGCTAATTAATGGGAGATAATTTGATGTTACTATGGACCGAGGGTGACTTCTCACCGGAAGGTGTTTGGGTTCAGAGGCAATTAACGGTAAATTAACCCTTGGGGCCCTCGGGAGGTTCCCAATCACCACATCGTCACTTGTCACCTCAGAGGCTTTGCGGCCTTGAGACTCCTAAATCCTAAGCATAGCGCAGTGTTGCTGGAATGCCAGGTCCTCGGCACAAACCATACCTAGCCAAACAAAGGGAAAAGTTCAAATCTACTTAGAAGGTTCTTAGCTGGGGGTTCTCCACAGCCAATTCAAAGTTGTTTAAGTGAAACAAGACTTTGTTGGGTCACATGGCAAAAGTATAGGGCCAAGTGAGTTCAGGTGTGGCTGAGTGACTAGGAGTTAGACAGACGCCCTGGTGGGCGGACAGATAGGGAGAGGGGCCTTAGCTAGGTAATAAACATGGTGAGTATCCAAGATGACCTCTTCTTCCTTACCCTCCTGACTTGAGACAAAAGCCTGGCAGCTTAAAGCAAAGGTTCTGAAGGTGTTTGTCTCCCCCCTGCTGGCTCAACAAGCCCAAGGCAGGATCAGGACAGGGTACACAGCAGTCATGGGCCAACCATCCTATCTTTCTTCAAATTGACCAACCCTAAACTGGGGGAGGAAAAAAGTCTTCAGAGAGTTTACAAGTCCCTGCCTTCGAGAACAGACTAGATGTCTTGGCTTCCTCTTATTTGCAGAGGGTCTTTAAATAAATGCCTTTCTTCACTTGCTCATTCTGCCTGCTCCTGTTTCTGGTGTTCAAGGTTCTTCTGCGAGGACCTGTCCCACTGGAGATTTTTCCTGCTTTTTAGTTCTTTAATTGGTAGAGAAAATGAAGCCAGTCAGGACCCCTAAACTGCGTTATGGCTGCATCCAGGAGCCTTAAAGATGCTTAGCGGACGCGCTTCATGTGGCTCCTCTGGTAAGAGGAGAGGGGGCTGGTTCTGATGTGGCCTCTGTGGTCTGCTATTTGATCACGTCCAGCCGGCAGGGCTGCTTCTCCAGCCCACAGGGGAAGAATATATGCTTAGTCTTGATGTGACTTGATGTGCTATGGCTGGTTGGTGGTGGTGGCAACTGTCCTTTTCTGAGGAGTAGGGGAGGGGGCATGGGGGAAGAGGGAGGAAGGGTGGGACTGAGAGGAGAGGAAGGAGGGGCCATGATTGGGATGTAAAGTCTTTGTTGTGCTGTCTTTGGGTCTTAGTTTTTAGACACTGTCCCTTTGAGGGTCTCAGCCCATTCTTGTCTTGTCATCTCCTTCCCCAAGTCCAGGGGGGAAAGAGTCCTCTTCTAACCAGCTCCTCCTGGTTGCTTAAACCAAAGTCTCCCAGTTGACTTCAGTTGGGCTGATTTGCTGTGTCTTGACTCACTGCCCAATCATGATGTCCAGGAAGATGTAATGTTTTGAATGGGCAGGTGACAGTCACACGTCCAGTATCGTGGTTCATGATCCAACATTCCCATGTCCTACCCAACACACACAGAGTGGGGCTAGGAGAGGAAATAATAGAAGAAAAACAGGGCAGGGAACTTGACTCTTCAGCGGACCAAAACAGCACGCAGAAATAATAAACATATAAATTGAAGCTTTCAGCTTGAAATTTTTGTCAAGGGACTCCTCCACCCTCCCCAAATGGCATAATTTTATTTTAAAATTAATTAATTAACTACGTAGTTAATTAGAAGTGGTGCTACTTCTTAGGAGTCACCGTCACTTTTAAAGGGCTGGTTAACTGGTTAACTGGTATCTAAAAATCCATCCATCCATCTATTGATCAGTACTTATGAAGCAGTTCCTATAGGTGGAACCCTATATTGAATATTGGGGAACACAGAAGTAAAAACTGCATCACCACTGCCAAGGAGAGAGAATGTTACTGCTTTTTTAAAAATTGTTTTTATTTCTGTTTATTAGATAATTTGCTGAGATTTTCCAGAAATTCACCAGTGAGGTGGTACAGAGCTTGATGATACCAAAGATGTTGGGTACCATCTGTTCACGTCACATACTTGTGTTTGCTTTGTCATTTCAGATTATATTTCACTCTCTACATGTATAGCATCTCTCATTCATCTGAGAGTGCCAAGGTTCTCCAGCATCTTATGAAACTGTCATGGTGACTAGCCCTGGTAGAGTCATATTAGATCTAACCACCAGTATACGTTTCTGAAACTCGGTTGATGGACTATCTTCAGTTTGGGGGGCTGACTGCTTAATGAAAGTTGCAAATTGTTCTCAGTGTGTCCGTGGCTGAAATTGGAGGGCCGTAGGAAGTCAGTTAGACACAATTTCATGGCTTGAACATAATCATCATTGTTGGCCAAGCAATGGTAATGTAATGAGGTAAGATTTAGTTTTTTTTTTTGGTTTTGTTTTTTTTTGTTTTTGTTTTTGTTTTTAATGCTCAGAGCAGCTATGGAAGAAAAAAAAATGCACAGGATGCTCTGCTCTATAGCAGGGGAGCTCAAGTTGGGCTCATAGTAAAAAATTCCTGTAAGACCCTGGAGGCAGTGTTTGAAGGGTGAAAGAAGAATAAACTAGGTGATTATTAGTGAGACAGGATAGGTATAAGCAATGCTTGCGGTGGGAGGAGGCAAAATCCCTAATATTGAAGGACTGGCCTGGGTGTCTTTCATAATCCACATCAGCAGTTTTATAAAGCATGACTTTTGTTATCACCACTTTTCAGATGAGGAAATGGCCCGTCCCGGTGTCCCACACCCACATGCACACAGAGACTAAATTACTCAAAGTCACACAGGGGAAGCCAAGCCTGGATTTGAATGTATAGTGTTTGGTTCCAGAAGCCCTGTTCTAAATTGCTCTATTACAATGACTTCCGAGGTAGAGGTGGGGGGCTGAGGTGGGGAAGGCAGTGTGTCAGGAACTTGGAGAAGGAAAGGGAAAAGGAGGAGGAGGTAAGGCAGCTGGAAAAGAAGGGAAGACTGTGGAGGACTCTAGAGGTCAAATAAGAAATGGCTTTATAAGGATATTAAAGAGCTCTAGCAAGGCCTTGATGTGGTTTATTTATTAATTAGTTAGTTTTTGGAGACAGGGTTTCTCTGTGTAGCCTTGGCTGTCCTGGACTTGCATTGTAGACCAGGCTGGCCTCGAACTCACAGAGGTCTGCCTGCCTCTGCCTCCCTGAGCACTCGGATTAAAGGTGTGCGCCACCATGCCTGGCTGTGATTTATGTTTTAAGAAGGTACCTTTATCTGGTAGGCTGAGTATAGACTATAGAGGGCATGACTTAAATCAGAGAGATTGGTTAGAGGAACGTTAATACAATTGTCCAGGTGAGAGGGACCAGTGAGTAAATGTAATCATAGTTAAAAATTCATATAGATGGGTGAATGCAAGAGATAAGGTATAAAAATTCTTGAATGCAGTGACAGGTTATGGAGAGAAAGTGAAAGGGTAGTGTCATGAATTACAAACATCCATGGTCCATGGGAGTTTATGAGTCCATGGCTTATGAAAGTGGGCATATAACTCATCATCTATGAGAGGAGACAGAGCCATGGCTTATGAAAGTGGGATGTGTAACTCATGGTCTGTGAAAGTGGATGAACCCATGGCTTATAAAAATGGACGTATAACTCATGGTCTATGAGAGAGGATGGACCCATGGTTCATGGAAGTGGTCTATGGTCCATGGTCTATGGAAGCAGAGGTATCCAGAGTTCATGGGAGTAGATGGATTCATGGTCTGTGAAGGTGGATTGACCTATGATCTGTGGGCCTGGTCCCATCCTGTGAGCTAGGGGCACAGAAGACTTAGCAGAACAGTTCTTTTGATATATCACATAGAGCAAAAATACATTGACACAAAGTTCCCCTGTCAGAAGCTTGTATTTTGTAAAATTCCTGATTTGTCTGGTGGGTTAAAGACTGATTCTTGCTTGGTGAAGGTCCTTCCTCTTTAAGGCCTGGTGATGCTTCTTGCTTGTCTCCAAAGTGTTTTCTTGGGAGTGGGAGTGGGGGAAGAGGAAGGTGTGATACATTCTAGATGGGGCAGTGATGGGAGTCAGAATATCTATGGCCCGAAGAGAGACAACTCTGACAGTATTTGCATCAAAGGCAACACTGGAAAAGGCGAGAAGCTTGATTCATAGTCCGAAGAACACTGAACTTTCTCAGGCCTCACACTGATTCCAGGGTTTGAAGACAAGTTTGTACTCAAAGGCCCCTGAGCAGCTCCATGCCACCTCCATCTGCTGGGGCTGACTCAGCACTTCTCCTCCTGATCTTGTCTTCGTGCACTTCCCAATGCACCTGGCACCTCCAAGCCCTGGCACTCATAGTGTTCCTGCACGCCTCACTCTTCCACTCGACCTCCCTTCTCATGAGCCTGTGGTATCAGCAACGCGGGTGCACACCCCATCTTATGCGTCCCCTCATAGTTCTCTGGAAAATTCACATCCTGAGCAAACCTGGTACTCAAGGATATCTGCTCATAGATTTTCATTTTTAAAAGAACCTGCTCTCATTCGTCAGGGTTACAGTTAGCATCCAGGTGTGGTTTAGCTAGTCCCCAGGCCCGGAGCCATTTGTAAAATTGTAATCCCAGTGTCAGCTAGGTAGAGCTGAGGGAGGAGTTCGGGTCCCTGTGGCTGCTGTGCTTCTCCATGGCTGTTGACTGAAGGTCCCTGGGTGAGGCTATCTCCCTTTGGTAGCCAACAACATGGCGGTCAGTCGGTTCCATCAAAGTCAGCAAGTGAGGAGAACGAAAGATTGAACAAGTGTTACAGGTCTCGGAGACGACAGCTGTTATTATTTTGTGTGTCATAGCACTAGCGGCAGAAGCCAAGCCCTTGGCACGTGCTTGGCGAGCTCTCTACTCTAGTTTAACGATGGTGGCCCCTCCCAAAATTCAGGTTGAAATTAAACCCCTGCCTTTACTAGGAAGAGGTGTGGCCACCGGGAGTGTCTAAACCAAGAGGACTCCACCCTCATGAATGGGATTAGCACTTTATAAAAAGGTCCAAGGAAGAAGGCATCGCGCCCCCCACCCCCGCGCCCCCTGTGCGCTTTGCTGCTTGAAAACATAAGGAGTACCTCCCTTTTGCGGGAGGCAACACCCACCCACCATCCTGGGAGCAGAAACAGCTCTCAAGGATGCTGGACCCGCGAGAGCCGCTACCTGGGATTTCACGGCTGGCTTTTGAGACAAGATAGAAGGAATTTCCGTCACTTGTAAAGGACCCCAGCTGAGGTGTATTGCCAAAGCAGCACAAACCGATGAGGATCACTCCAGCTGCCCTTCTGTGTTAAGAATGAAGTCACTTGGCCCTCTTCTCCACACTAAGAGGGGTTGATGCAACGAATGCATCCCAGGTGGCAGGAAACACTGGAACCCTGCGAGGAACTACCTATAACATAGTTTAAGGAAACGAGGCACCAAAATGCCATGGGCTTGACCTGAAACCTCACCCGTAATAATAAAGCAGGGTGTAATGCTGTCGAGGTGTAATTTAATCTCCAAATCTGAATTGGGCGACCATATTTGCTCAGGTTCCAGCGGCTTCTAACTGTAACCCAAATTCTGAGAGTGTAGACAGAGACTGAAAGAGCGCATGGATCGTCTGTGCTACGATACGGATGCTGAGCTTGCGGGGCATCTAGAGTGGGGCCTGAGAGCCACGTCTCCAATTTTTTGAAGAATGAGGACACCACCACACTCCCACAGTAGCAAAGGCCAAAAGAACAACTCAGGCCTTAGATGTTAGCAATCAGGCACCTTCACAGCCAGCCCCGGGGGACTTGGCAACAGCAGGACATCAGGCACCTCCACAGCCAGCCCCAGGAGCCTGGCGACAGCGGGACACGTCACACCAGCCGCCAAGACGTAACACATTTCCAACACAACACGGCACATGTCCTCCCCCTGCGCATGCGCTGGGTCGCTTTTTATAAAAAGACTCAGTGCCTCGCCCCCCCCCCCCAACCCAGAGACAGTCTCTCTAACCCCTCCCTTAATAAAACCGTCAACATGGGCCCTTGGGTGGGACCCTGAAATCTGTTGCGTAGCTCTAGCACGTAAACCCCAACATTAAGACAACTGCTTTCTACTTACGACCCATTCCTGAATTGGTAAAATGGACCAACCATTTGCGCTTTGTGCTTTAAAGGTTGAAGGAGAGATAAACTTGTTTTTTAGGATCCCAAGTGTGGGATTGGAACGGTCTCTTGAGAGAACAGGTGAGGTTAATTCACTAGAAGAGCAACCACCTCGTGCAGGAGCTAAATTGCTGCCAGCTGAAAAGATCCCGTGAACAGACTCTGGGAGGAGCTAGATAAACGAGGAGCCCAGAACTGGAGGTGGGGCGGATAGGAGACTTGGCATAGATTTGGCTGTTCATTGCTGCCCTTCAAGATGCTCCTAGAGAGAACCCTTCAAGGGAAGGCTTCAGAGCTCTGGCTCCTGCTGAGGCGCTGGGATCTGGTTACCGCAGTTTCCAGTGGAAGAAATCCTGCGGCTCCCGAACGGAGAATCGTTCCTCGGAACTGATATCCTTAAGGTTTTGTTATTGTGTCCATTATTCCTCATTTCCTACTGTTTTGGTTAATCGGGTTATAATTGACGTAGGATCAGTCACTAAGTTGTTAATAAGATATCCTGGTTAAAATTGAGTCTACAAACCTGTGGTGTTCAGAAGCGTTGGATATGCCTGAAGCTGGAGTTATGGGTAATTTTGAACCACCCAATGTGGGTGCTGGGAACTGACCTTGAGGCCTCTGGCGGAACAGTAAGTACTCTTACCTGCTGAGCCATCGCTCCACCCACCCTCAGCTTCCTGGTTTTCATATGTACATTCATATGTACACCCCATAACAGGCGATACTAATTTTTGAGTCCTTTGTTTTATTTTATGATAGCTATTATTTATAACAGCTGTTCTTGTAGGTTTGACTTGAATGCGACTTTCAGTGGGCCTACCCCCAAAACAAAATAAGACCCACAACCGTCCTAAAATCGGAGCCTGAGATGCTCTTGTCCCCTTGTCCCTGTGCTTGTAAACTGCTCTGTAGTTGCTCGTGGTCACTGCGGCCTCATTTGCCAGTCATCTATGAATATATGGAAAGATGTTCTTTCCACAAGGCATGATGCTTTCATTTGCAGGAAGACTGCTGCACTGGCTGCTACAGTTTTGAAGTTACCCAGCATGCCTTGTTCTCCTACTTGTTTCTCACATGAGATGATGGCTCTGAGGCTGGTACTTGTCTGCTTCATCTTTGGATCCCTGGGAACCAGTACCAGTTAGATTACACAGGCCAAAGAACATTGAATGAATAACTGTTCATTATAGATCACGTTGAAAAGCAAAGACAGGCCGGGCGTGGTGGCGCACGCCTTTAATCCCAACACTCAGGAGGCAGAGGCAGGGGCGATGTGAGTTGAGGCCAACCTGGTCTACAAAATGAGTCCAGGACAGCCAAGGCTATGCAGAGAAACTCTGTCTCGGGGAGGGGAAGGGGAGAGGGGAGGCAGGAAGGCAAAGACAACAACAAAAACAAAATGAAGAGATCACCTCTAATTTCTTCAGCTCCCCACCGCACGTGTTGCCCACATCTGCATATTCACTCCTATATGTAATCTGTCCCTTCCCTTTGGATGACGGCGGCATTTATTGTACCATGCTAAGTGTTAGGAAAGATCCACTATAGTAAACCCCACTTCTTGCTGCTGTAACCTCCTGCGACCTTAGAGGCTGGAGACAGAGTCATAGTTGTGGCTAACGAGGCACAGCTGCCACACAGCTCAAGGCTTTGAGATTGATCTTGGTCTCTTCAATATGAATCAAGGGGAACGCTGGTCACAGACTGGCTTTACGGGTGGAGATGACCTTTAGGGACCTACCTGGTTCTGGAGTTGCCTTTTCTGAGAACCACTGACAGTCAAGACCGCTCTCTCTCTCCTCCCCCTCCCCTGCCTCCCATACTCTCTGTATGTATATGTGTTTCTCTGTGTGTTTTCATATGTGTACAGGTGAGCATGCTTGTGTGTGCATTTGGAAGACAGAGATCAACTTTTAGAGTTCCTTGGGAGCCATGCATCATTTAAAATATTTTTAAAAATAAACTTTATCATTAAAAACTTGCAAATAGGGCTGGAGAGATGGCTCAGTGGTTAAGAGCACTGCCTGCTCATCCAAAGGACCTGGGTTCAATTCCCAGCACCCACATGGCAGCTCACGACTGTCTGTAACTCTAAGATCTGACACCCTCACACCAATGCACATAAATTAAAATTAAAAAAAAAAAAAAAAAACTTGCAAATAAACACCACACACACCAAAATTAACCAGAATTAAAGTCTACACATTTCGGTAAATTTCTATACAGTTATAATAGCCATTTGGAATGGCAGCTACGTAGCTTTACGATGAACTTTTACACTTTCACTATTCAATATATTTCTATATACTTATCTACCACTCCTCCCAAAAAGTCCATTGCCTTTTCTGAATGATGAATATCACTAGGAAAAAGGTACACAACTATTTTTTTTTATTAACAGGCACTTCCAGGACCCCACCATGTGGAGGAGGTGAAACACATGCCAAGGGCACAGGTGCAGGACTGCACCAAGGGGACACACAATTGCTGCACTTAGCTGTGGTGTGCAAAAGACAAATGGGTCTTTTAGAATGCAAAGGTTTTAACAGTTGGTGGAGGACTACTACATAAAATGGAGTTGGGGAGATATGCTAATGCACTCCCCGAGTCATTCTGTCCACATTGTTCTAAGGGCTTCCAACTGTAACAGGAACCGGCTGATTGTCCACTCTCCCCACTGGATTTTCTGCCTCCTGCACCCCCAGTCAAGGGTACTCCCTGCACCCAGCTACTTAGTATCATTTTGATCCCACTTTCCTTATTACTGCTGTGGAGGAATGTTGAGTGAATGTATCAACCGTCAATAACGTGTTGCTTAGCCAATCAGCTGGGCAGAAGGACAGGAAGTGGAAGGCGGGGCTTCCTGGAGGGGAGGAGAGAGTTTGAAGGTTGGGACAGGACTGTTGATGGAGGAGGTGGACAAAGGGTAGTTGATCATTACAGTGATAAGTGCTTGGGGTATAAGTATTATATATCAGTTTAGAGCAGTTTAGGAATAGATGTGTATTAAGGTAGACTCTGCCAGGCAAAGTGCTGGAAGCTTTAAAGTATGTTTCAGTCTACCTGTGTCAGGGACACAAATTACTGTAACATACTCCTATACAATTTATTGACAATTTTGGTAATCTGGCCTCCTGTTGTGTCTTGTGTCCACCCCCTTCTGTTTACCTGCATTGCTCTTTGCCTTGACTGCATCCCGCTCCCCGCCGCCCCCCTCAGCTTTCTGAACACTCTGGACTGATCAGGCAACAGGGTCTCCACTGATCCCCTTGTTTCTACTCAATCCCTCTCAGACCCAGTCTCCATATTGTGAGACTCTTTGTGAAGTGTGAATTATTCATACGGCCCTCAGCTTCCATTCCATGCTAAGTTTGTACCCAAAGATGGAGAAAGGAGTTTGCTAGAATCCAGTGTCTCCTTTATTGCTCATTCCTGGGCAATAAATGGTAGAACTCAAAGACGGCTGCCCACAGCCAGAAGCCTTTCATTCTGAGCCCAGAAGAAGAAGGTTTCTACTGGGACTCTGAAGGCAGCAAAGTTCCTGGTAGCTTTTGTCAGAAAGCAGTCCAATGAGGTGGGAGTCAGTCGCGTGTGCTTTGCTCAGTATGGTGGTGGTAGATGGTGGAGATGTGCGTGTGTGCGCATGTGTGTTTGTGTGTCCAAGTTATTCAGCCTTTCCTGCCACTTATCTCTACATGATTCCGTCTAGGGACACCTAGCCAGGCAGAAAAATATGAGGACATTTGCATGGAATGTTATCCTTGTACTGTGCCAAGTGATTGGTGAACTCCAGGGGGCTGGTTCACTTCACTCTGGTCTAGGACACTTTTTTCTTTGGAGGCCTCATCTATCTAGTTTGGGAGTAAAGGGCAAGACTCCAGTGTGTCTGTGCTGGACGCAGGGGCCAGGGTCAGGGCTGCCCAGTGGCAAGTTTGAGTTTGAGAAGGAACTATTGGGATGTGCTTGTTTAGCCAGGAATCACGTGGCTTCCTTTAAAAGGTCCCCTGAGACAGTCCTATCTCTGTGTGTGGTATGAAAATATAAGTTTCAGAAGGTTAAAGAGTTGGCTTGAAAAACAAGCAAAAAACCAAGACACTCATGGGTCAAAGAGTGTATTTAATTCACTGATTAAAGAACTAGTAACTGTCTGGAAACCTGATCACAGAGTATTTGAGAAACCATATATATATTATGTATGTATGCATGTATGTATTTGCCATCTATTTTTCATCCTATCTACCTACCTACCATCTAGCCATTTTTCAATAGATCTAGAGTAAGTTCTATAGGACCTCACAGTGCCATATGTAGACTCAAGTTACCCACATATCTGCTGAACAAAGTTCAGCCATGGCTCAGCCAGGAGCTACTGATTGCATGCTATGGGGCACCAGGGCTCATTCTCCCTGATTTCAGGGTTATTCACCACTCAGAGTCCCCTGTGGAAACCAGCTCATGCTGAGCCATCAGGAACACTTGGATTTTGTTTTGTTTTGTTTTGTTTTCTGTCATCTGTCCCAGCTTTCTTCAATCAGGTCTATTCCAAGATGACTTCATTGTCACTTACACAAGACCCATGCCTCAGAATTTCCTTCTAGGAATCTGCTGTGTTAGACCATTTCCCACTAAAGTCTAGGTCTGGTAGTGTCTTCCTCTAAGGGTGGAGCCTGGGACCTTGCTCAGAGCTGCCATAGCTCCTCACACACGCATCTATCATGCCGTTTATATGCCCTGGAATGACTCATCCATGTGCCTTTTTCCTGCCACCAGATTGCGAGTGGCTCAAGGTCACAACTGCCTCTTTCCACCTTCTGTACTGATGGCCCCGTTGTAGGTAAGTATAAAACAGTAGGAGCTTAAAGTGGGGGACTCAAAAGTAGGCCTTATATGATTTTGAGGATCATATAAGGATTCTGGGAGTGATTTTTATAGAGTAATATTTTCTCTCTGTCTCTCTCTCTGTCTCTGTCTCTGTCTCTCTCTCTCTCTCTCTCTCTCTCTCTCTCTCTCTCTCTCTCTCTCTCTGTGGGTGTGTGTGTGCATGCTGTGTGTACTCTAGAGGTCAACCTCATGTACTATTCCTCAGGATGCTGCCTATTTTGTCTGTTTGTTTGTTTTTGTTTTTGAGACAGGCCAATGAGCCCCAAGGATCTGCCTTTCTCAACACCACCAGAACCTATTATGGAGACAGGTGGCTGGCTCACCCTGTCCCCTACCCTAAACTCTCTAGCCCAGGGACTGGGCTGGGCCCCTTCCCCCAGCTTGTCTTATTTCTACATAGCCTGGGCATTTTGGCTATGCTGGTGTCTGGGTCTCATGGATGTCTCATCTTCTGGCCTCCTGGCTTCTGGCTCTCCCTCCTCCCCTCCCTGTCTCCTTGCATGATCTGGTTTAGTCTACCAGTCATGTTCATTCTTGGCCCTTCCAGATGCCTTTGGCTATGCTCTCCCTCATGTCTACAATAAACCTCCTCCTCAGTCCATATCTAGGAGTGGTCCTGTTCTCATTTCACGTCATTTTTTTTTTTTTTTTCTTTCAGTAACTACCATCTTCTGGGTCAGGGCTTAGTGACATTAGGAGAATGGCTAAGAAAATAGTTGGCACTTTTGCTTCTTGCATGGGGGCGGGGAGACTGGGCATTTAGAAGGCACCTGGCAGTCTCCCCATCCTTTCTCCACTAGGTGTTCTGCTCCGCACCTTCATGGTCCAATACAAAATCCTGACATGTTCTCTGTTCAGTCCGAGTCACACCTCTTAGACTGTCTCCCGCCATAAACAACAGCAACAGCAACAGCAACAGCAACAACAATAACACCAAAAAAACCCAAAAGCCCTTTGTTCAAAAACACCCTTGGGTTGTTTAAATAATGCTAAAACCAGCCTTTTAAACTTGACCCACATGATTCAGACAATACAGACACATTGGCTTCTGACAACTTTACAAAGGGCCTAGTTGGTGAACCAGGCAACCACTTGACAGTCAGTGGCCTGATGGCCATGGGGGAGATTTTGCTCTTTGGCCACTTCATTCACTTAGAGTCCAGACCATAATACTTTTTTTGGCAAATGTGGAGAAACAGCGGATGGTGCTCCTGACACATTCCATGTGGGAGGAAGAAGGGCCATCTGCACGGACCACAGACCTTTCTGAGATGGTGGAAGGAAACAACGCCATCTTGGTATAAGGCCAGTAGAAGCCAGATGTGGCCCAGTTTGGCTTTAACTTGACATGATGGATAAACATTTGTTCTGACCCTTCAGTCTGGCCAGTCTCACAAACCTATTCCAGTCTGCCTTTTGCAGCCTTCAAGCTCCTTCAGTTCTCACAACTCTGCATTTGCCGTGCTCTCTTGTTTCCATGCCTGTACTCATGTTGGTCAGAATATAGGCCCATCTGCAGAAGCCCAGGTACCACAATGCAGCTGGAGGTCAGTCTGTGTGGCCACTGGGATTTGACCTCAGGTAACCCTCAGCTCACCCAGGAACCTCAGAGGACAAACATGGCTTAAATCATTTCCATATTTTCAGGCACATGCACAACCATGTTTAGTATATACGTCTCTATAGGTCTTCGCTGGATAGTGAGGTTCTGTGACTTTATGCATAAATCCAACTGGAAGCCATGTCAGAAATCTAAACCCAAGCCCTTTTGTGACCACGAGACTTGGGCTCTTGTTTGTCCCATGAGATGTCCTTGGTTAGCTTTGATCTGGGTCCTGTGAGAGGCTCATCCTGAGTGGACTCATTTAGCGTGGTGATTTGGGCAGCCAATCAAACCTCCCAGGCTCGAGCATCATGACCAGCCATTTCCCCTACTGGCCAATCAAGCCTTCCTGCCTGTCTGTCCTGTATGTATCCTTCCCATAAATTCTCATCTTTTAGAATCTATTTACAGAGTGGCAGTTCTTGAGAACGTCTTATGACGGGAACCTTCCCAATCCATCTCCTCGTTTAATCTTTTCACCTGTGCTCTCGAGTAGACGAGATTGACCCTGGGTCACGCTGGAGGAAAAACAGACTCAGGATGTAAATAAATTAGTTCAAGGCTCCTCTTACACACTGGAACTCGGGGTTTCATGGGTCTTGGGCCCATGTTTGTTGGAGGCAAACCTAGTGCCCAGAGGTTGCTTCTGCACTCGAACTCCATCAACATCTTTTCTGTGGCTACCTCAGCTGGAATCTCATTCCTTTCTTTATTCATAGTGCTACTTAACTACTTTCTCTCGAGCCTTCTTCCGCCCCCTCCCACGTCCTTCTGTTTCCTACCCTTTGCATATATTTCTGCCAACAGGGCCCTTGTGGAACGCCCTTCTGCCCCTGCTCTGAGAAGCACAATGCCTTGATTATAGAAAAGACTCCATGTATTTATTTCTGTTGCACAAAGGGAATGTGCTCATTGCCCATGGAGGGCAGAGCCTTCACTTCCTCCCTGTGTGCCTCCCTCAGTGTGGGGCAGAGAGAAAGTCAAGGATAGCAAGTCTTGCTGGTTGGCTGATCAGAGAACCGAGCTACCTCTGAGAGTGCTTTCTTGGATTTTGTGCCTCTGACATGTACAAACCTTTCTTTTCTTGTGGGTTGGGAGGGAGCTGGTAGTGATGGTCATTATTACATTTATGAATACAGAGGCTAAGAATTTTTTCCTTTCATAAGGTAGGAACCACCCTGTGGTAAGAAAATAAAATCCTGCCAGAAGCTCGAAGTTCTCAGCAATGGTCTCACGGAAGCGCTGTTCCCAGCTGGAACTCTTGTGACCTCAAGGTTTTTCTGTAGCATCTTGCTGTGCTGTGCCAAGTTCCCCAAGGGTCTGTATATTATGCGTGTAGTTTTTAGAATAGAAAAAGCAGTTATAATCTCCGTGAAGAAACAAGTTAAAAATCTTCCTAGCAGGGTCCCAAGGAGCAGCCTATGGAGGCCACAGGATGTGGCAGGGAGCGGAAGAGGCTGAGCTGTGGGCTAGTTCTTGGTAACCCGAGACAGGATTTTCATCCACGATGCCCGCCCGCCTGCCCTTGTCTTTCCAGGTCTCTTGGCCAGGTTCGGCTTTTTCTTCACCTAGCCAACCACCCAGAATCCCCCAACTGGCCCCCTGATTTCAAGCACTCTGAGGTGTCTGACATTCTTTCCTCCTACGCTGGACCTTTCTGACCCTCATTTCTCTCCCTGAGATGTGTCTTTCCTTCCTCAGCTTCCTTGGGGTGGACTCCTGCAGGCCGGCAAATCTGCTAATGTGCAAATGTGGACGAGTGTGCTTTTTTCCCCACGCAGACTAACCCAGTTGTTAGATTCTCTTTACTCAGTCACAGACAGGCGGGGAGGCCGTAAAAACAGGGCCAAACCCAGCAGATAGCATCGGGCCCAGTGGTTCAGGCGTCTTGTTATTGTTTTTGTTTGCAAGAAGCACAGAGTCAGCCAACTGACAAAATGCAACAGAAACTGCTTTGAAAGCTCAGGTCACAATTGAGATGTAATATGAATAAATTAATTAAAAAAATCAACCACAACAACAAAAGAAAGTTCAGGTCCAATTCACGGTCCATTGTGGGTTCTGAAAGGCTTTTCCGCTGGATGGAGTGTTACATAACAGGGCCTTTCCTACCTTGAGCTCTGTGTTCCGTGGTTTGGTAAATAAGAAAACCAAAAAAGTTAAAAAAAAAAAGTTAAAAAAAAAAAAAAAAAGGAAAAAGAAATACTGCTTTACCCCAGCCCCCAGCTGTGTAGACAAGATGCCAATTTCTTCCCACTGACAGTATATACTCGGGGACAAGGCTCCTAGCTCCTCCAAATTTTCAAGCTGGAGCTTCTTTTCAAATGGGAGATGAGTCTGATGCTTTCTGGGCTCATTTTTCTAGAGTCACCTAAGTCCTTTTCCTTCCTCTCACCCTCTTCTGAGACACAGGATGCCTCTGACCGAGAGGGTTGTCTCTGTTTCCTTGGTGACTGGGGAGAAAGAGCGGAAGAGCCTAGTCCACAGAAGAGACCCATCTCTGCACAGCTCTACTTCCGGCAGCACGTTGGTATCGACTGTCGATCTCTGCATAAAATAGGAAAGTTTCTTCTCTGCTTAATGGAAAGGCTTGACAAAAGGGGCGAACACTCTGTAAGACTCCTTCCTAGATCCACGGCAAATATCACTCACTGATTGTAATTTTCCCCTTAGCCCCAAGGAGGTCTGCATCGCCGCAGGCACGATCGGGCTTTTGTCTGTTTGTCCGTTTATTATTTATTGGTTTTTCAAGACAGAGTTTCTCTGGGTAGCCTTGGCTGTCCTGGCCTCGCTTTGTAGACCAGGCTGGTCTCGAATTCACAGCGATCCGCCTGCCTCTGCCTCCCAAGTGCTGTGATTAAAGGCGTGCGCCACCACCGCCCTGTTTACGATCTGGCTTTTGGAGTTTGCAGCAGAGAGCAAACCCTTCGGCCATTCGGTCTCAGTGATGCCTCTTTCCCCATGTAGTGATGAGCGAGGAGTCCCACAGGTAATGAGCCACAGAACCGGGGACACAAAATTTTGTTTTCTTAACCCGTATCAGGTACTCTGAGCTTTAAGGGCAAAAACCTGGCTTGTCTGTTCTGGGCCTGAGCGTGCCGAGCAGCTGAACGTGTAAGAAAGCAGCTGCCCTTAAGGTAGTAGCCATTGGCGTGCTTCCGGTAGGTGGAGTAAAACCATGCGTTCCAGTGACTCGGGCTGCCAGTGGGTCTCAGTAGAGGAGGTCTCAGAGCTAGAGGCAGGGGACTGGCTGATTGAGCTGGGCGTATCCAGTTCCTTGGCAGCCTTGGCAGCCCGGGACTGATTCTCAGAACAGCGCTGATTCCCCGTCTGCCGCTGGTATTTAGACACTGCTGGAATGTCCTGGCAGAGCTAACTGTCTGTCCAAATCCATTCAAAAATTGATTTCTGTTGTTGTTGTTGTTTTTCTTCATCCCTCTTCCTAAGCAACCACAACGTCAACGTCTCTGTAGTTCTCTCTCTCTCTTTTTTTTTTGTAAGTATTCCACTGAGTGGAATCAGGTAATACTGGGTATCTGTTCAAGAGCTGTTCATGTTGTAGTATGGTTTGGGAAAATATGAGCATGTGAGTGCAGGTACCAAGGGAGGCCAGAAGAGGGCACCAGATCTCCTGAAGTAGGAGTTCCAGGCTGTTGTGAGCCTCGTGAGGTAGGTTCTGGGAACTGAATTTGGATTCTTTGCAGGGGCAGTATGCACTCTTAACACACACACACACACACACACACACACACACACACGCGCGCGCGCACACACCTCTCCCCTCCAGCCATGGGCACGTGGTACTGGGTTGTATAAGAAAGGTAACTGAGCGAGCCATGAAGAGCAAATCAGTAAGCAGTGTTCTTTCCTAGCCTCTGTCTCAGTTCCTGCTTCCAGGTTCCTGCCTGGATTTCTTTGGATGATGAACTGTGCCGTGTAAGTCAAATTAATCCTCTCCTTTCCCAGTTGCATCTGGTCATTGTTGTTTGTTTGTTTGTTAATCACAGCCACAGAGAACAAAAGCCAGGACACTTGTAATGGTGGGACAATGTATTTCTTTGTGTAATTGGTGCATTTTATTTATTCCTTCATTCACTGAGGGACTTTTGAGTTGCTTCTGCTTTTGGGTTCTTAGGCACAGTGCCACTCTGATCACTTGCCAGCGTGTTGTTTTTGAGAATGTGGTTTCATTTCACTTGGGTGTACCCAAAGGGGTGAGTGACACTGCTGGGCCCTTCTGAGGTGCTGCCAAGCTGTCTTCTGTAGCTGCTACAGCGCTTTCCGTGGTACCGGTGGCACCTGACGGTTCCAGTTTCTGCAAGGTCTTGCTGCCCTTTGCTGTCATCTTTTGGATTGTAGCTATCACAGAGGTTGTAAAGTGTATCCTGCGGCAACTTTGAGCATCTCTTTGTGTGCTGATTGACAGGTCACTTGTATATCTTCAGCGCCCCCCCCCCCCAGGCACTCTGGGATACACATTCCTGAAACAAAAGAGCTTGCAATCACCACCCAGGCCTGGATTTCCTAGTGAGATTAGGAGAGTAGAGATTATGAAGTGGGAAAGAGGGTCATGGGTGCTATGAATCAAAGCCAGGGCTTTAAAGGTTATTAGTGTAGTCTAGGTGACAGATCATGGCGACTTAACTTGTCGCCTTGGCTATTACAGAGTGGTGGCAGAAGCACCTGCCTGGGATTCCTAACCTCTGAGTAAAACAAGTGACTTCTAGCCAGCATGTGCAAAGACACTCAGTGCCATTGTTCCTTAAGGAAATGTAAATCAGAATGTCTTCCCAAGTCCTTTCCCCTTTAGTTGTCTTTTTATTTGTTGTCTATAGCCAGGCTTGGTGGTGCCAGCACTCAGAGGCAGAGGTTGGCAGATCTCTGTGAGTTCAAGGCTAGTCTGGTGTACAGAGCAAGTTCCAGGACAACCAGAGCTATATAGTGAAACTCTGCCTCATGTAAGTTAGTGAGCGAGCAATTAATCATATAATCAAGCAAGCAAGCAAACAAACAAAACCAAAACCAAAAAAAAAAAAAAAAAAAAAGAGTTCTAACTTCTTACTGTTATTTGCTTACATTGTCTCTGGTGCTCCGGGTTTCTGGGTTGTCTTTTCACCCTCTCAACTCTGCTCCACTGTTAGAATTTCTAGGCTTTGGCACATCATCCGCTCCCTGGAGCCGGCATTTACCAGGTAACATTCACACATTGTCCCTTTTCATCGCCACATAATGGTATATATTATCTGCCCCATTTTCAGGCGAGAACACTGAAGCTCAAAATTACAAAGATGTCTTCGCCACCCTCCCCTCTGGCGAGTAAGAAGAGAACAGGAGATTCAAACCCCCATCCTATGATTCTAAATTCCACCCTCCCTTTCCCATAGCTAGTAGGTCTCTTCCCAGCACAGTGAGTTGACAGTAAATCTATCACATTTATAAAAATAAAAGGACTATTATAAAGGGGACAATTAAGGGCCTGGCCAGTCACCTAATGTCACCTCTACGGAAAGGCGTGGGAATTGTGTGGATCTGGGAGCTTGGATTGGGAACCAGAAAACTCCTGTTAAGGCCCGTGAGTGCTGTGGGTAAAGCCTTTGTGTTTAAGCTTCCTATCTGTGCCCCCCCGCCCCCCCCCCCGGTGGGGGGAGCTCAGCGCTGTTCACTATTCAGCTTGGCATTGCAGGATGGAAGCTGGCAGAATCAGCCCCCACCCCGCCCCCCCATCCCGAGGCACTGTGGGATACACATTCCTTAAAAGCAGATAAAGGAGCTTGCAATCACCACCCAGGCCTGGATTTCCTAGTAAGATTAGGAGGGTAGAGGTTATGAGGTGGGAAAGAGGGTCATGGGTAATATGCTGAGAGGATGGATGCCCGGGGAAGGCCTGAGTGTGGGTTGAAAGAAATGACAACATCCCTTTTCCTGAAATATGAGCTAGAGGGTGTTTAATATAATGGGGGGTGAGGAGTGGGGGTGGGGAGATGGAGGACAAAGCGATGTAGTTGCGTGGGGAGGGAGGGTGGATACCAGGGCTTTTATTTCAGTGTTTCTCCCCCACTTCCTTTCCCTCCCCCCCACCCACTTCTTTTGGTGCAAAGACACAGGCATTCTAGACCTTCCTGGAAGCTCCCTGCTTGCTTGCGCATGCCTAATGCTGGAGAGAAGACACAGTAGCTATTTTTCATTGCTCCTGGAGAAGCTTGCCCCTGGATCCAGCCACCTTTATCAGGAAAGCCCAACAGTGCAGAAGTGTGGACCGGCCAGTGCTCTCAGCTAGAGGGATGTCTTTCAAGAGGGCTAAGCAGCCTTCTGACGCTCTCTGAGCATTCCTTTCCATTAAACAGGAACAGGCTAGCTTATCAGTTTAACTCCACACCACTGCCGTGGCTCCTGCGCCCCCATTTTACCATGTGAGGATGCTCGTTTTTCTGGCCTTTGCTTGGCTAAGAGGCAAGGGTGCTGGGGCCCTACAGAACTGTATTCATAGGATGAACATCGCCATTACCTACTAATACACTTCTTTTTAGCCTGGCATTATCACAGAGGTGGGAGAAGATAAGAGTTGTAATGTGATGGAGTCCTCTGGAGTCTAGAGACTTCCAAGTCTTTTTTTTTTTTTTTTTTAATGTAGATAGCTAAAACTTTATTCTCAAATAATTTATAAAGAAGAACAAGATATGCAAACAACACAGGGAGTTACTGCTTTAAGGTTCACTTTGGGTTTGAAAGAGACTCATGCTTTTGTGACCTAGATGCTCATCAGGAAAGGGGCATTTGTAGTTCTGCTTGGTGAGCGGTGGGCATTTGCTTGTAAGGCAGCCTTATTCAGGGATAATGTATTGGTCTGTGAGCACAGCTAACCTCTCCATTCACAGGCATTTCAGGGTGGCCCTCACCTTAGTAAATTTGCCCCACTGGTCCATTTGGCCCAGTCACGGGGGGTTCATAGACTTGCTTTGTCAGCACAGGAGGTGTGACTTTAAGGGGCAGTTCATTTGGTTTCGTATTGCATTATTTTTGTTTTTGTGTAGCTTTGGATGCCCTGGAACTGGTTCTGTAGACCAGGCTGACCTCAAAGTCAAAAAGATCCACCTGCTTCTGCGTCCCAAGTGCTGGGGTTGAAGGCGTGCGCCACCATAACCTGGCTGTAGCACTCCTTAAAATGGAATCTGCATACAGGTCTGTGTTCTTAAAGATTCTGAAATAGCAGATCTGGCCAAAGGTGCCATTTCTAAATTCTCTTCTCACTGAGTGGCACTTGGTGGCTTTGCGGACGTCTCCTGGTCTTCCCCCTCCTTTTATTTTGAGATGGCCAATTTAGCCCAGGATGTGCAGGAGCTCACTGTATAGCTGAGGATGGCTTAGACTTTGGATCCTTGTGTCTATATCTCTCGAGTGCTGGGATGACAGGCATGTACCACCACACCTGGCTTATAGAGGACTGGGGGATGGAGCCCAGGGCTTTGTGCCTGTTAGGAAAGCCTTTTACCAACTGAGCTTCACCCCCAGCCCCACTGTGAGCTTCTTGTTCTGTTGGGATTTATTTCAGTATGTTCAGCCTCTGTCTTTCCCGTCTTTCTCCAGATGGGGTGCAGCACAGCCGAGTACGTTTTCATATGTTTGCCTGTTCCCATATCTGCCTTCCAGCGGTCCTGCATAGCCTGCCTTTGTGAAAGCATCCCCCTGGCTTAATCCTGAAGGTGATTACCAGCTTCCATACCCTATTGTGCACACCATGACCACTGGTAGAGGTTTCAGAGAAAACTCTGGATGTCCATTTGTTTAGAGGAACCTCACTGTTACTATGATGCTTTGATCTGCATCCCTTGACCTGCTGGGCAGAAGGAATCTTTACTCTTCCTCCCGAGCAATCATGCAGCAATTCTTAAACTCTTCAGGGTATCTCATAGGCTGGAACACAGACACACAATGAAGGCAAAGCAAGTTTGCAGGAGGCAGACACAGTGAAGAATCAGAGGAAAGATTCGACAGAATAGGTACACTCAACTCTCACGAGACAGAGAGGGAAAAGAGGGAATTTAAGGGTAGGGTGTATAGAGAGAGGTTAGGCAGTTTTACTGAGACAATTGTACAGAGACAGGATGGAGAGAGAGAGAGAGAGAGGGGGGGGGGGCGGGAGGAGAGGAGAGAGAGAGAGAGAGAGAATAAGATAGACACAGTTGAAGAGACCAAACTAGAAAATGAAGGAGCCAGAAGATTAGAACAGATTGCCGAAGTTAATATGAGGCCAAGCAGTGCAATTCAGTCAGAAGCTGAGAGAAGCCAGTTTGAATCAGTCGGCTTGGAGAGGAGTTTGAGCCAGGGCAGCTGAGTTGAATCAGCCAGCCAGAGTTCAGAAAGAGCTAGAAAAGGTGAGCTTATTCAGTAGTAACTCTCAGAGGCTGAAACATTCTAGGCCAAGATTAGATTTTTACGGAGACTAGAAGATTCCAGGCCTAGGCCTAGGCTAGCAGTCAGAGGCAATAAGCCTCCAAGAGGACAGTACTTAAAAGTGAGTAAAAGTTATTTTTACACACTCCATTCTGGAAGTTACTTGGTGCTTAGAGCTAAGTGGATGACTATGCAGGTACCGAACTCCCAGCACCCAGGACTACTCCACCTTCCTGAATTTCAACCAGAAGAACTTACTGGTCCTATCTCAGACTGGTAATTAGAGTGGTTCCTTTGGTCAGAAGTAGTTTCTAAGTGTTTGTCCACTTAGGGGGAATGTTCATTGTTCGGCGTGTATCTGGGTTAAGGCTGGGATGCTATTAGTGCACCCAAGGGGCACTTCTTGTGTTTAATCTAGAGAAAGTTGCTCCTCCTATTTGGCTGATAAAGTCTTAGCCAAAGGAGGACCTGAGAGCCACAAGGTGTCCTTTTTTCACTCAGAACTTTGGGCAGGACACCGTTTGCATGACACTGTGCAGGAGCCGGGGTTGGTAGCCAGCAGCTGGTGGCTGGAGACTGTAGGAACACAAAGATGGAAAACAGGAGGATTTGGAAGGGGTGGGCTGTGAGTCCATGCAAGGGGTGGGGTGTGTGTGCCATGGGTGTGTCAAGATGGGTGTTCGGGTTCTGCTTCAGTCTGCCTTCCTGTGATGTCATTCCTTACCCGCCATGGGGGCGTGGCCCTGCCCAGGGTTATATACTCTTGTGGTTAATAAACCTCGTGTAATATAATATCTGCTGCCTGGCACCTTATTATCTTATCGTCTTTTCTTGTTTTTAAAACATAAAAGTGGGCATCTGTGCAGCAAAGAGCAGAGTGAAGGGTGACGGATTAACTACTTATTAAACCTGGCTCCTCATCTTCCTGGTTGCAGTTTCTTCATTAAAAAAAAAAAGAAAGAAAGAAAAAGTGGGGCTTGCTAACAAACTGAGCAGACATATTTTATATGCCTTTTGAGCTACACAACTTAATAATTGGATACTTGATCATTTGTTTTATTATGTAATTGATAAAATGGTGATGTGTATTAATGTTAGCTCAGTCATATATTTATGCTGCCTGGGAATGTGTGGTTATAGTTCTGTGGGAGAAATAATTTGTCAGTGTTCACCAGCTTATAAAAAACTGAGGGTGAGAGCTTCAACATCTAAATAAATGATGAAACACACACACACACACACACACACACACACACACACACACACACACACACATATGTTTGAGAGCTCAGGGCTTGTGGCATTTACCTGTAAGACCAGCCCTTCGGGGATAGAAGCAAGGAGTTCAGAAGTCTCAGGCCAAATAGTCCCATGCTTGTCACATTCTCTCTAGCCTAAGGGAAGGAAAAGTTGATGGTGTCCTTTGGTAACTCTTGTCAACCCTTTCCTTCTCCTCACACCGAATCCACTTGTTCTGACTGCACATGCTTGCCTGTGTGCTCGCCCGCTAAGTAGACCCCGGACCCCAGGGGACACAACACACACGACTCCTATCCCAAAGGGCTGACGGTGGGCTCTCTGAGTACGGGGCTGAATGAGACCGGAAGGAAAGGTTTCTTCGGTCCGTTTTGCAACCACTGAGGCCCCCACACAGGAGCGAGTGGGCTGGACTCACATCTCAGCGGCAGAGTCCAGAGCGGAGCTGAAATCTCTTGATTTCAAGCCAGACTTTTCCTCACTCCTTTCCTTTCTCTCTCCTCCTTTTCCCGCCTCTTTTCTTCACCAGTTTCATGGTGGCACTTTCTTTTTTTTCTTTTATTATTTTTACATGTACATTTATATTATTACACATATATGCATTAGATTACCTATAGCAAGAAGAACCATGGCACAATCAGGAATTATTTAAATGTTCCATTCTTAGTGTTTTGGCTATTTGTATTTGACAGCCTTGAAGAAGACATCTTTCCTATCTTGGTGCATCTGAATTTCTGAGTGTAAATCAATCTCCATCACATATTGTCATTATCAACTTAGAACACCTATCTAGACCTAAAAACATCTTAACCTGATTGGTTGGGCTGTCAGGAGATCAGCTGATACAATGCAGAAAAATACTGAGTATGAGGGATCGCATCCAATTAACACAGATAAGTGAAAATGCTACAGGGCCACAGCTCCCCAGGAGTCTCCCTCAGAATGCAAAGCCCTGCAAGGTCAGTGTGGAGCTTTGGCTGCATTTCTTGTCCTAAAAGGAATAGCAATGTATAGACTTTGGGTCTGGCTAAAATCTGCATGATTTTTTTTTGAAAGGACTTTACAATACTGTTTTGATTATATATCTGTAGTGGGAGGACTGGATAGATGGTTCAGTTAGTGAAGTACTGGGCATTGCAAATATGAGGACCTGATTTTGATCCTTAGAACCCACATTTAAAAAGAAGAAGAGCGAGGATGGGGGAGGAGGGTGAGAGGAGGAGGGGGAGAAGAGGGGAAGAGGGAGAGGGGGAGAACAGGGGGAGAGGGGGAGGGGGAGAAGAGGGGGAGGGGGGGGGGAGGGGGAGGGGGAGAACAGGGGGAGAGGGAAGAGGGGGAGGGGGAGAGAGAGGAAGAGAGGGGGAGGGGGAGAGAGAGGGGAGGGGGAGCAAATAAAATTTGAGAGTAGCGGAACCTTTGTGATCCCAGCACTGAGGAGGCAGAGACAGATGTATTCCTGGGACTTTCTATTTGACAAGGTCCAGGCCAGTGAGAGACCACGCACACACACACACACACACACACACACACACACACACACACACTTGAGCAAGATGTTTTTGGCAGACACCACCTTCTGTCCCTGCAGTGCCTGGACCTGGAAGAGGATGTTTTGAAGTTGTTATTGGACTCCACTGCTGGTCACATGGAGTCCAGGGGCGGCGTGTCTCCAGCAGCATCAGGGACCCAACCTTGTGGAGTGGATGCAGCCTTCCCCCACACCAGGCTGACTCCTTGACAGCTTCCTCCTATTATTCTGCCTGGTGTGAGGAGCACACACCCCAACACAACTCTCTCAGGAGTTCTGGGCCTTTCAGACCTTGGGAATCGGCAGGTTCGCTGTGTTTATTAGAGTGCCTTTGTTTTCTTCTTTGAAGACAGGAAACTCATTAGCAACAAGCTAAACAATCAGCCTTTAACCCAGGGTTTAAAATGTTCCCTGAGATGTGGGGATTTTTTCTTTTTAAGGGGGCACGGTCAGGGCAGATCCAATTCAGTTGCCAAGCTGCCCAATCGGGACCTATGCAAGCCACATTCCTGAGATTTTGAGGTTCCCTTGAGGTGTCTGCTTTTCCTCTGTGAGCTATCTCACATCTAGAAACATCAGGAAACACGGGAACCAAGTGTGACATGTGCTAATTAGTGACAAAGGCGCTGGAGCCCAGGGACTGGCTCCATGCTTTTAGTCCAGCATGTGGCCTTGGGAGAGCTATTTAACTCCAGATTCGTCATCTTTAAAACAGGACTACATAGTAAAAATGCCTTTCGTGACATGATGGCGAGGCACAGGTCACTTCTACTTGTATTATTTATGAAAGAGCTCAATAATTCTTTGACTCAGCACATTGCTATGTGAGGAGGCGTATAAATGGGCAAGTCCATATCCTTTCTTTTGAGGAGGTACGAGACAAAAATGTGTACATTAGTACAAGATTTATAAAGTGCACACCTCAGGCTTTGGGAAGGCGCTGAGGAGGAAAGGTGTGGATGCTGTGCTAGTGGTTGGTGGCTGTGGTAGTGACAGTGCACGTGTATTAAGGATTCTATCATGGTAGTGGTGATGGTGGTAATGGTGGTCATAAGGTTGGTAGTAATGATGGCGATGCTGATGATGGTGAGCATGTGGGGGTGGTCCTGGCTGCAGTAGAAGTAGCCGCCATAGTGTGTGTAGTGACGGTGATGGTGGTGGTTTATGTAAAGATGGAAGTGGTACTGGTGCTGGTGCTGATAGTAGTTGGGGTTTCAATCAAGGGGTCAGTCATTAGAATGGTGGTCTAGATAGTGGTGTTGATAGCGTTAATGCTGAGTAACATGTCTCTGAGGATGGATGGCGGAGTGACAGCGGTGACTTGTAATGAGGATGATGGGTAGAGGGTGGTAACGGTGGTTCGAGGTGCTGGTGGCTCGCCATGAGAATGGGCGATAAACGGTGCTGATGCTACTGACTCTGTGGTGGTTTCTGTCCATCATCAATGTGACCAGGCTTGGAATCTCCTAGGAGATACACCTTAGGTGTATCTCTTAAAAAGGGGGAAACTACTCTGAATGTGAAAAACACCATGCCAAGCACAGTGTTTCTGGTCTGGATTAAAACAAACAAACAAGTCAACAGGAAAACCTGACCTGAACACCAGCATTCATCTCTCAGGACTTCCTGATCACAGATGCTGTGACCAGCTGCCTCATGGCCCCAGTGCTGTACCTCCCCCACCATGCAGTCAACCTGACTGGATTTAGGATGACCCGGGAGATTGGAATATACCTCTGGATGTATCTCTGTGACTGTTTCAGAGAGAAATAATTGAGGGGGAACACCCATCCAGACTGAGGGTGGCATCATCACATGGGCTGGGGATTTGGGTAGAATAAAAAGGAAGGTGGGGAGAGAAAGTGAGCTGGTGTTAGCATTCCTCTGTTTTCAGCTCCTCTGAGATGTGGTCAAACAGCCTCATGGTCCTTCTACCCTGGCCTTCAGCCACCCTTGCCTCTGTCCCTTCCTTGCCACAATGGATTCTAATCTTCGCTTGTGAGCACAAATCAATTCCTCTTCCATCAAGTGGCTTCCTGTCAGATATTTGTTCATAGCAATGGGAAAAATAACGGACACATCACATTACCCACATCCCAGCTTCTTTATTCTACATGAGGTACACACAGCACTCATGTATTACTCATGTTGGGCCCATGACAATGGTTGTAGCTCCAACCACAGCTGGCTCTAGGAAAGCCCAACCAATTGGGCTTGTAGCTCGGTGGTCGGATCTGTGTTTGACCTGTGTGAAACTGTGTGTACAGTCTTCGGCATCAAACCAACTAAGCCCACAACAAAAGCAGAGCCCTGAAATTATTTTTCTTGTATAACCATGCTTATATCTTTACTTCACTATATTCACACGTAATCCTAAGAGACGTATTGAGCTATATATAGTGGCATCAAATGGGGGTCTTCTTCTGTTTGAATTTTGTTCTTACTGTTGCGTCTAAGAGTACACAGGGTGATGGAGAAAGGTCCAGTTTGGTTTAGAGATCATTTGTGCTGTGAAGATGAGAAAGATTTAAAAAAATTTTTTTTTTAGATAATTTCACACATATTTTCTGGGCCACAATGCCTAGGCATTTGGTAGAATTGTACCCTGGGTATTTCTGCGAGCGTGTTTGCTTCTTTGTTTAAGTGAAATTCACATTTTAATCAGCCGGCTTTGAGGAAAGTAGAATACATTGCTGTCTATAATGTGTGCGGTTTTCATCTGCTCAGCTGAAGGTTCAAATGGAATACGGGAAGTGGGTCGGGGGGGGGCGGATTTTGTTGACAGATGATCTTTGAACTTGAACCCCAGCATCTCCTGTGCCCTGTTCTCCAGGCTGCTGGTTCACCCTGCATTCTGGACTTGCTAGATTCCACAGTCATGTAAGCCAACTCCTTAAAATAAAGCTTTCTATTTTTAGATACATTCCATTGATCCCATTTCTCTGGGGAACCCTGACTAATACAGTTGGGTTTGGATGGTTTCCCAATCTTTCTTTTTTTTCTGTTGTGAGCGGGTGTACACTCTCTTGTCTGTGTTTTGGACGCCTGTGTATGGGACTCTTCCCTATGAGAGAGCCTTTCAACGATATTACAAAAGTTTGTTGGATTTACACTCTGTGATTACTACTGTGTCAGAGTCATCATCCTGATTGTCTCTGGCTTTCTTCTTCTCCTCTGTGAAACACTTCTTTCATAAACACGTTCTGCTGTGATTCCCACCCCTTGCCTTTCCTTTGTTAGATATTTTTAGTTATAGATGGGTATTTCATTCCCTTCAGGAGATCTTTGGCTCTTAGATCTGCTGACACAAAAGTTTTGTTCGCTGAATTTTTGATGGCGAAGTTCTTTTTTGGGTTTTTGTAACTAATTTATCTTCACGTATGCGTCTGTGTGCACCTCCTCCTCTCTATGTGAATGTAGTACTCAAAAGGGCCAGAAGAGGGAGCTGGAACCCCTGGAGCCGAAGTCCAGGCATTGTGAGTTGCCAAGTATGTACTGGTAACCCAGCCTTGGTCTTCTGCAAGGGCAGTACCGCTGAGCCGTCTCTTCTCAAGTTCTTAATTTACACTTCTCTATACTGAAATCCTTTAAAAATGTTATGTATTTACTTTTTTAATTTGCGTATGTGTGTGTATGAGAGAGGGGGGAAACACACAGAGAGAAAGAGAGAGAGAGAGAGAGAGAGAGAGAGAGAGAGAGAGAGAGAGAGAGAGAGAGAAAGAGAGAGAGAGAGAGCGCTGGGTATATATGCATGCAGAGGCTGGAGGTTGACATCAGGTACCTTCCTCAGTTTCTCTCTACCCTATTTTTTGAGGCAGCATCTTTTATCAAGTGTGGAGCTCCCCGAGTCAGCTACACCAGCTGTGTAGCAAGCCTAGGGATCCTCCTGTCTGTTTCTGTTTTCCTGGTGCTTAGATTACACGCACATGCCACTGTGTCCGGCTTTAAAAAAAAAAAAAAAAAAAAAAGGATGCTGGGGATCTGAACTCAGGTCCTCACGACTCTGTAGCAAGCACTTACTAACTGAGCCATCTGCCTAGACTATAGGTTGAGCTATGATGGCTACTAAGTTGACGAAATCCAGAGGCTCCTGGGAGACAAACCCCGGGGCATAACCTCTGTTATCACCAAGAATATATAGAGAGATGCAACAGATCTAATATGGAGAGATTTATTTGGGGGAAGCAAAGAGGAGAGGATTAGGGCCTGATTGGGCCATGAGGGTAGAGTGAGACGGAGACAGAGACAGTGGGGGGGGGGTGCACCCCAGAAACAGGGAGAGGGAGAGAGACCAAGGCAGAGAGAATGTAAGAGAGAGTGTAAGAGAGAGACTAGGTGGTGGGCTGGCCCTTTTATAGTCTGGCACACACCTGGCAGATGTCAGAGGTTGCCAAGCAACCTAGAGGCAGGCTCCTGTGAGGGCTTATCTTGGTCTGGTCAATTGAAGTGGGGAGATCTGTCCACTCTGGGTGGCACCATTCCTTGGGCTGGAAGCCTAGATTGTATAAAAAGGAGAAAGTGAGCTGAACACAAGCAGCCATCATTCTTTTGTCCCCTGACTTAGATGTGGTGTGACTAGGCACTTCAGACCTCTGCCACACTGACTTCCTTGTCATAACGGGCAGACACTTGAACATGGTGAACTGTACCTGGGAATTTAAGCCCTGGTACACCCTCCTTTCCTAAGTTGCTTTTGTCAGGCATGGTGTCTTATCACGGCAACAGAAAAGTATCAAACACAGGTGCTGCTCTGCTTTTGCTCACAAATTAACCCAAGGGACTTTATTAGGTTCTAAAGGAATGAAGTCACAGGGCGGCTTTGTTACAAAGAGAACTGCATAAACACAAACTCCTTTTTTTTTTTTTTCTCATCCTGGTCGTAGATTTGGCTGGAGGAGACGGTTATTTCAAAATCCACTGGTTTTGGCTTATCAGAGCATGGTGGCCCAGGCCTATAATCAGGCTACCAAGATGAGACTTGATAGCCTATGACCATGTAGTGGGAGAGGAGGTCCCCGTTGGTCTTAGACCTAGGGGAGGGGAGTAGGGTGAAAGTGGGAGGGAGGGAAGAATGGGAGGATACAAGTGATGGGATAACAATCGAGTTGTAATCTGAATAAGTTAGTAAAATTAAAAGCAAAACAAAACAAAACAAATAAACAAAAATCCTACCACTTGTGAAAGTAAGGTAGGAGGATTGTGAGTTGAAGTTAAAAAAAAATTGCTGTAACAAAACCTACTGTTATTGAGCACCTGCCTATTTCAGGCGTTGCACCAAGCATGATGGTAGCAAAGAGGCCTAAGAATCTTCTAGAAACTGTAGGTCTTCAGGCAGAAGAGGCCCTCGTAATATTCGGCAAGTTCAGAGACCACCATAAGCCTTTCTTGTGACTGCCTCCTGAGGGTCTCTGAACTGCTAGGGACTGAGTAGGTCCTAGAAGGGGTGTGTGTGTGTGTGTGTGTGTGTGTGACACAACTTGTTACGAACAACTGGGCATTTATTATAAGTTTTATTTGGAGCCCTAGGCACAAATATACTTAACCTCTGGCTCACCAACTACACGCTGCTGAAGATTGCTGTGAACGGGGCCCCAAAACACAATTGTGAGTTCACTAAAAACATCATGAATATTTTGTTTGTTTTTCGTTTGTTTCATTTTGTTTTGGTACTTTTATTGCAGCCCTTGAATGCAAGTGTTTGAGATGACATATGCCATATCACAATCTTCAAAGCACTGGGGGTTAATTTAAAAAGATTGGTTTCAGTTGATGATCGCATATTTGTGAGGTATGCGAGATGTCTGATGCATGTTTACATGGTTGAAGGATTAAATCAAGCTAATTAACAATTTTATTAGCTTACGTACTTATTATTTTTCTTTAGAGAAAACATTCATGGGTCATGGTTGTCTGTGTAGATCACTAAAGTGTACTTTTCCTGTCTGACTGAATTTGGTACTCCAGCCAACATGGCTGGGTCTCTCATTCGTTCCACTTTCTCAGCCTCTCATAACCACTTCTATGAGTTCAACAATGTTTTTTTTTTTTTTTTTTTTTTTGAGACAACATCTCACCATGTGGTCCTGAAACTCACCATGTGTATAAGGTTAGCCTTGAACTCATAAAACTCCACTTGCCTCTGTCTTCCTAGTGCTGGGATGAAAGGCATGGGACACCACGCCCAGCCTTCAACTCTTTTGATGCCACAAATGAGTGAGGCCCTGTGGTCTTTGTCTCTCTGTGGCTGCTTGTTTTGTTTAGCACAATGTCCTCCAGGTTTGCCCAGGCTGCCTCCATGACAGGGTCTCCTCCTTCTGTAAAGCCCAAGGCACTCTGTTGCGTATGCATCCTGCGCTTTCTTTGTTTTTGTTTTTTTGTTTTTCACCCGCTGGTGGAGACAGTCTGGTTCCATACCTTGGCTCTTGTAAACAGTGCTTCAGTGGACACAGTGTCGCAGTCATACACACCTCCTCTGGGCCCTGATTTCAGTTCTTTGAGCTGGAAATACACACAAAAGTGGGGTGAGTGGATCATTGGGTAATTCAAGATTCACTTTTCTGAGCAACTTAAAGGTTAATTTATTATTGCTATTTTAGATCAGCAACTTTGAGACTGAGAGAGAGAGAGAGAGAGAGAGAGAGAGAGAGAGAGAGAGAGAGAGAGAGAGAGAGAGGGAGGGAGAGAGAGAGAGAGACTGTGTAGTTAGGCCTTGCAGTCAATAAGTAACAAGAACAAGCACCATTAATGTCCTCCTATCCTCCTAGTGACAGATCCAAGTCCAACCAGTTGATGCAGGGTCTTCAGTTCTCAGAAGCAGGCCGATGAGAGGCCTTGCCAGGGGACTCCTTTGGACAGATGACAAAAGGACACCTTGAGAGGTTAAGACAAGTGAGCAAAGACAATAGGTACTAGGTGGAGTTTGAACCCTGGGTCATGTTTATAGGATGTGTGTGTGTGTTGTATGTGGTTGTGTGTGTCGTGTATATATGGTTGTATGGTGTGTATGTGGCTGTTTGTGGTATGTACATGTGTGTGTGGTGTGTATGTTGTTGTGTATGTGTGGTGTGTATGTGTTTTTTTGTGTGTGGTGTGTATGTTGTGTGTGTGTGGTGTATATGTGGTTGTGTGTGTGGTGTGTATGTGGTTGTCTATGTGTGGTGTGTATATATATGTGGTTTTGTGTGTGTGTGTGTGTGGTGTGTGTGTGGTGTGTGTGTGGTGTATATGTGGTTGTGTGCGTATGTGTGTGGTGTGTAAGTGGTTGTGTATGTGTGGTGTGTATGTGGTTATGTGTGTGTGGTGTGTATATAGTTGTGTGTGTGTGGTGTGTAAGTGGTTGTGTATGTGTGGTGTGTATGTGGTTATGTGTGTGTGGTGTGTATATGGTTGTGTGTGTGTGTGTGTGTGGTGCGTATGTGGTTGTGTGTATGCATGTGTACTTGTGGAGGGCAGAGATTTTTGTCAGTGTCTCTTCTGCCTTATATTTGAAGATAGGTCTCCTCCTGAACCAGCCGGCTAGGCAGGGATCTGCCTGTCTTTGCCTCATAGCTCTTGGATGACAAGCAGGCTCCATGCTTGGCTTTGAGTGTGGGCACTGGGAAACTGAAGTCAGGTCTTTATTCCTGCCGGGCCGGCACTTTCCTGACTGAGCCGTCTCCTCAGCCCAGGATTTACTAGAGCCTGTACCTAAGCCGCAGGACTTAGCATAAGAAGAGCCTTTGGATTTAGAAATGCACGGCTTCCCGTTGCGTCCTAACTGTCTCTGATTAATCACCTTGCCTGTGTAACCTGTTAGCACCCCTTGGGAGACCTTAGAAACACTGGGGCAGTTTGTGGACCATCCCTTCCCTTGAATCTGGCCCTCTCTCAGCCTCAGTTTCCCCCACAGTTAGGACAGCATCATTTACCCCTTTCTTCCCTGGTCTACTGTACAGATCAAAAGACAGGCCGTCAGTGGAAAGGAACTGTAAATTGAGTAGTGCACCCCAAAGGTCAAAAGTGAGCAGCGAACAGAGTATTAAAACTTGAGAGACAATTTGACAAACAGATAATGCCTCTTATCCCCAGGCCTGGCTTTCTTTGCGGGAACTCAGGGTGCTATGTGCTGTGTAAAGGAACCAGACAGAAGAACTGCTCTTTTTTTTTTTTTTTTTTTTTACAAGCAGTTCCTGGAAATCTCAAGCTTTATCAAGGAATTTGGTTGCTCTAGTTCACTGCCTAGTGAAAATAGCTGAGCCTTAATGAGGCCCAGACGTTGACATAGTCAAACCTCCCGCCCCCCCCCCCCGCTGCATAGATGCGCGTTTCATACCAAATTTCACCTAAGGAATTTTAGACTTTAAAGATAATAATCAAAACCACTGCCTGCTTCCCTTTGGGATTCTTGCTGATTTGGGAGGACCGTGATGCTCCACTCACAGTGAACATGGAGTGAGTGGGGTTGCCCCAGGTAGATCTGCTCAAAGCAGATCACCTGACAGCCCTCCTTGGCTTCATGCTATCGGCGAAGGTGGCCAGCCCTGCTAATACCATTAGCTTCTGTTTCCCGTACAATTAAATGGACGCCTTCGCTGGTTAACTCTTGGCATGACTCAAAAATAGTTCTTTCTGTCTGGGTGAAGCCGAGATGTTTAAATTCCAAACAATGAACCGTTCTCAGGGGCCTCTCACATGGAGGTTCATAGGATGGGGAATCTGGTCCAAAGGAAGGGCGCCTGCCCACCGCCGTGGTGGCCCCTCATTTCGTCTGGGGCTGGGGGTGGGGAGGTAGCCTGACTTGACTCTCTGTGAGGAGCTGAGAAATAACACAACTCTTGACTTTTGAGAGAGCCAGCCGCTCTCTTCCAGTCACTTGGGGGAGACCAGGCTGTTTTTGTTACACACTCGTGGAATGCATGGGATCTGCTACAGGGTCCCCAGGGATTTCACAAGCCCCCAAAGCAGGAATGGCAGAAATTTGACTTTTAGAGCCCCAGCCACTCTGCTATTTGCTCTGTTCTTGTTCTGCCTTCCTTAAAGAAGCGGCTGTTGTGGGAGCCTGAAAATTCTCTGAGAAGGCCAGGGAGAACATTGCCTTGCAGATGAGCCCCCGACTCCCTTGGCAAGGGTATCTTGTCAGCAAAGGCCTTCACTCTGAGATGGAGGCATGCCGATTGTGGGGGGTCGAGCTTGGCATCCTGGCTTGGCCATTTTACTAGCAGAGAGACTTGGAAAATGGCTGGATTCCTTGTGAGTTCTGTTTTCTGGCTCCGAAAGGGGACAAGTGACATCTAGAAGGGGGCTGGTGGTGAACTGGTAGGCCCAAGAGATACTGTGGGAAAAAAAAGATCTGTGCATTTCTCTAGGAAGATCTTTCCTCTGCATAAGAAGCTGACAGTGTTAAACATTACTTGGGATCCCTTGGTACCAGAGTTCTGGAGTTACAGGCCATCGTGAGCTGCCTGATGTGGCTACTTGGAACTGAACACGGGCTCTCTGTGAGCTTGTCAGCAACGAGCTGTTGCTCCAGCCCTAGGATGCTGTTTCAAATATTTAAGAGGGGAAAATTGCTAGTTCTTCTATCTGAGGGGCAGGATGGACAACGTCAGAAAGCCAGGTCCACGTCAGAGGTTGCTTTTGGTGGGTTGTTCAATTCTTCTACCAAAATTGGTTCAGCAGGATATAAGGAGCTCTTGGCTCATTGCACACATGCACCCCTGCACACATGCAACACGCACCGCTGCACCCTGCACACGTGGAACATGCACCTCTGAACACATGCAACATGCACCCCTGCACACACGCAACATGCACCGCTGCACCCTGCACACATGGAACATGCACCTCTGAACACATGCAACATGCACTCCTGCACACATGCACCCCTGCACCATGCACCCCTGCAACATACACCCCTGCACCCCTGCAACATACAACCCTGCACACATGCACCCGTGTACCCCTGCACAATGCACCCCTGCACACATATACACAGGCACACATGTACACAGGCACACATGCCATGGGCTTTGGTGGCAAATGTGGATCAGGCAAACCCAGCCCGGAAGTCAAGGCCCAGAATGTTAGTAGGGACCAATTGTTAAATGGACAATACCAAATAGTGGTGTGAAGATGACAGCGAGGTAAGCTAATGGAGAACAGCAGGGTAACAGAAGACGCGCTCTAGGTGACCAAGAGATAGGGATGCCGTGAAAACCCTGCAAGTGCCACTCAGTGGGACCGGAAGGTGAAAAAGCACTTTGAGGGACGTCGGGATGAGAGAAGAAGGCTCTGCTGTTCATAGGCCCCCAAGAGGCTACAACGGGGTTATAGAGTTTGGATGAAGCTGAGGAAGAACAGAAGCAACTGAGGAATAAAGAGATAAGGCCAGGTTGGCATTTCACCTGAATGATGCCATCGATGGGCTCAGAGTGTAACAGGTTGTTCCTAGGCTCCCAAGAGCCTGAGCGAGCGCCACAGCCCCGAGCGCCACAGCCCAGAGCGCCACAGCCCAGAGCGCCACAGCCCCGAGCGCCACAGCCCAGAGCGCCACAGCCCAGAGCGCCACAGCCCAGAGCGCCACAGCCCAGAGCGCCACAGTGCTACTCTTACGCCACTGCATAAGGATCCCTCCTTTCTGGCCCAAGAGCCTTCTGAGTAGAGACAGAACCCAAACCAACCCCACACCCCGCAAAAGGGTGCCTGTGTTCTGGAGGAGCTCAATAAACAAATTCAAAGAACTTGAAGGTTGTGGGGCATGACTTACCTCATTCTGCAATAAATATGTTCTGAGTGACAGAATAACAATAGTAATAAATATTTAATAAGTATTACTAATTCATTAGTTCCATTTATCTATTTATCGATATAGTAAATATTTATCAACCATTTTATTTACATTAACTATCAATATAATTATGAATAATAATATAATAATTAGCATTATATAATCAATGAATTATACAATATACACAATATAACTAATAAGTCACAATAATATAATATTAAACAATAAATTAAATAAATAGTAAACTAATTATTTAATACCTAGATAATTAATTAATAGTACTAAATAATTTGGAAAGGAGTAGGCTTGAGTCTGAGTTATTACTACTATGAGTTCACTAATTCTTTACGCTGGTTCTGTGAAGCAGATGACTTCATTGCCTAAATTTATAGATGAGAAAACCAAGGCCAAGAGGAATGAATTCACTCTCCTGATACTTTCTATACATAGTACATGGCTAAGTTTAGATTAGACTTCACGGTCTCTTCCCTTGAAGACAAGTACTCACCAGGTGGCTAGTTGCTTAAACAGCAGATCTCCACAAGAAGAGGTCCAACACCAAATTCATATGTAGAAATATTGATCCCCATAATTGGAAGAAGGGTCTTCGGGTGAATGGGCCATGAGGGTGGAGCCCTCATGAAGGATGAGGTTAGTGTCCTTGTAAAAGGTACTCGAGAGAGCTTCTGCACATAGCAGTGTGATGAGCTGGGTGGGGTGGGGTGGGGTGAAAGACCCCTGAAGGGAGACCCTCACTCAAGCCTCGGGATGGCGCCCACCCAAAGACACACAAACGACCGTCTTGCTGTAAACACATGAGGCAGTTTATTGGCAGAGCTCCGGGTCGACACGTATCTCACGCAGGAGGCAAAGGGGTCGACCCAGAAGCCCAGGAGCTTAGGGTTTATATGGACAAAGGTCGGGGGGAGCGGGAAGTTTTGGCACGGCCACATACGATTGGTGGTTTCAAACATTTGAACATCAGCAAATTGCGTAGGCAGATCTGGGGTAAGGTCAGACTTAATCACACGGGAACAGTCCTTGGTTCCTGTTTTTCTCGGAACCCGAGGGTAGATGTTTTTCTGAGCTAAGGACACATCTGGTTAAACTCAAACCTGGAACATTGTGTGCGGGCCTCAAGGGGGGATTAAGCAAACACCATAAGATCCGATGAGGGGTCTTGGCTCATTACTCACTCGACCATGCCCGGTACCTGTTTCTCTCAGGAATTTGTCCTTGTGTATCCTCTCTATCTTTTACAGCCAGCCGGTCCCTGGAACACTCAATAGATCTTTGTGTCCTAGCTCCGTATTCTTTGTGACTTATCATCTGGGGCCTTGGGCTAGCATACCTGCCGACCTGCACTTATGAGTTAGAGAGCTCTGCTGTTCTGGTTGCTTTAATGCTAATTAAAAATTATCTTTCAGGGGTACGGTGGGTGTTCCTCTCCATTCCCCCCTTTAGAAACTAGGATATAAAAAAGAGACTCTTAGGTAATGAGATTGAGTCATAGACAAGGCCCACCTTGGCAAGATGAAAAAAAAAAACCAAAATCTGATTTTCTGGAAAAGACTTCACTTTGAGGTCCAAAGAACTTCTTCTTAGACAGACTCCTGCTACAAATATAACTCTAACTTCACAGCTCTACAGAGCAGCTGAGCTTATTACTGAACTCTCCCTGCTGGCCAGCCCAAGCACCCAGAGAATGGACCCAGAGGAATGTACACAAGAGTTCTTTATTTTAACATCAAGTCTGGTGCCCCAACACCCACAGTCGGTGGAGAATTGGGCAGCAGCTCTATCTAGAGAATTCTCTAGCTTCCCATGGCCACAGGTCTCCTTTCTGTCACCTGCCCTGGTGGCATGTCTTCTGGCGATGACTATGGTACTGTCTTCTTCTGTGATACTCTCTTAGCTCCCCTCTCCCCTGCTTTAGGTGCTTCAGACAGAACATTTGCAGGACACTCATGTGATTTGTACCGAAGCCACGCAACAGAGAGTTGCTGACTCTCTTGCCCTACCAGAATTCCTCCTTTTATTTCATCCATATTCAAAACTGTAGTTGTCCTCCAGCATCATGGATGTCACTGGGCATGAGGGAGCCACAGTGATGGTGGTGATGGTAACAGTGGTGACAGTAGCGGTGATGGTGGTGGTGACGACCAATGGTAGAGGTGAAGTTCTGATGGTAGTGGTGATGGTGATGATAACGGTGGTCAACGGTGACAGTAAAGGGAGATGGTAATGGTGTTGGTGGTGACAATGGTGGCAGTGATGGCAGTAACAAGGGTGGCAGAGATGATTGTGGCGGTGATGGGTCTCACACTGGTGGTGGAAAGAGAGCAATGGTGATGATGGTGTTGATGACTGTGGTAACAGTGATGGTGATGGTGGTGATCGCAGTAGTGGCAATGGTGTGATGACGGGAGTGATGATGGTGGCGGTGGTGATAATGGTGGCACTAATCCTGGAGATGTGGATACGTCCACCTTAAAATAATAATCTCAGCAATCGTTCATTGTCAGCACTTGTACTTTAAATCACAATTATTTTACCAATCATTTGGAGAAAAAAAAAATCACTGGAGCATGGCTCCTCTGAGATGATGCCCTTAGGCATCAGTTTTCTGGTTTAGGATCTTGAAGTCTCTGTTCCTTCATGTGCAATCTGGCCTCGGACACATGAATTGTGATTGCACAGAAACACCATATCCCGTGTGTGTGTGTGAAAAGTCACGGGAATAATAACTGCCATTTTTTTTAATCATTTACTCAGGGAGAATTTTGGAATGCTCATATGCATTATGGTTAATTCTTACGACGGTCTTGCAGGCATTATTTTGTATGGTTTAATTTTTTTTTTTAACCATGATTTGATAAGGGCTTACAAGCTTATTGACTAGATCTCAGCTTTATAAAATTGCACTGGATATAAAATGAAACAAGGGTGCAGACTGAAGCTGTGCCAGAAAACATGTTGAAAGGCTGGTGTAATGACCTCCTCATATTAGAGAATGGGTCAATGAATTGGGCACGTGGCTTCCTGCCAGCTGTCTTTTCTTTCAGATAAGGTCTCCCGTCACTCAGGCCAGTCTTGAAGTTGGCTATGTAGTGGAGGATGACCTTGAAGTTGGCTATGTAGTGGAGGATGACCTTGAAGTTGGCTATGTAGTGGAGGATGACCTTGAAGTTGGCTATGTAGTGGAGGATGACCTTGAAGTTGGCTATGTAGTGGAGGATGACCTTGAAGTTGGCTATGTAGTGGAGGATGACCTTGAAGTTGGCTATGTAGTGGAGGATGACCTTGAAGTTGGCTATGTAGTGGAGGATGACCTTGAAGTTGGCTATGTAGTGGAGGATGACCTTGAAGTTGACTATGTAGTGGAGGATGACCTTGAACTATTGATGGTCCTTTCTCCCCTTCCCTAGTGCAGGAGTTACAGGTCTATGCCCCCGTAGTTGGTTTACAAGGTGCTGTGCATTGAACCCAGGGCTCTGTGCAAGCTAGACAAACATTCTGCTAACTGAGATACATCCCTAGCCATTGGCATCCATTTTGAAAGGAGCCTACCAGAGGCACCCTGAGAGGCTCCACCCAGTGGCAGTTGGAAACATGCTGAGACTCACAGACAAACATTGGGCAAAGCATAAGGAGTCTAGTGGAAAAGTTGGGGGTGGGTGATGGATAAAAGGACCTAGGGGTGACACGAACTCCATAAAAAGGTCAACAGAACCATCTAATCAGGGCCCAGATGGGCCTGCAGAGTCTGAAGGACCATGCATGGACTGGACCTATGTCCTCTACACAGATGTAGCCAATGGGCAGCTCAGGCTTTATGTGAGTCCTCTAGTAAGGGGAGCAGGGGCTGTCTCTGACATGGACTCTGCTGCCTGCCTTTTGATCACTTCCCCCTGTCAGGACTTCCTTGCCAGGTCACAGGGGAAGAGGACAGACTCAGTCCTGATGTGATTGGATGAGCTGAGGTGAGTAAGCAGGGGTGCTCCCCTTTTCTGAGGAGGAGGGAAGGTTGGAATGGGAGGAGAAGGGGGAGGGGCTATGGCCAGGATATAAAGTGAATAAATAAATTAATTAATAAAAAATAAGAAAAAGCCATTTCATGCTTGGTCTTTCATTACCACTTCATTATGGTCTTTGACACTTACAGATAGAGGCCAAATGGAACCGTTTATTATAGCTTCTTTAAAAAACAATAAAATAAAAAGAATCTCATGGCACAGTGGCAAAGATTTCACAAGTGTCTTGAGAATTGTAAGAGGTGACCAGTGTTTAAGGGTTTGTCTCAGGTCATATGAGGGACACACGTCCACCTTTTCGTGTTGCTTTGGGATTCTGTTGCCATGGACTGCCTCTCTTTTCCTTCAGAATTCCCTTTCTGTGGACTGGCTACTGGAGAGGCTCAGAGCAATATAAGACTACAAGGGCCACGTCCTGAGAGAGGGGGAAAAAGAAGTCCAGGTAGGAGCTGATGGCTTTTTCACATCTCCCCTCCCCTGGGAATTCCAATACTTTATTAACCCAGTAACAATCACCACTACTGGCTGTCACCCCGCTAGCCACAGAATGGGCGATTTCTCACCTAGAAGGCAAGCAAAACCTCAGTCTTAGTCTCCTGAGTTATGCACGCACATGCTGAAAGTAGATACGAGTGCTGTGTTGGTAGATACAAGTCGGGGCAGGGCAGTGAGAGATTCCAGGGCTCCGTGCCGCATCTCCTTGTTTAGAATTCTTTCTCCAAGATATATGATCTCCGGGTCCTATTCATCTCTGTCATCCTGAGATAGGGAGTAATGCTTGCTTCCCTAAGCAGATTTAATTGTGCAGCTCCTCTCTTATGGCCTGCTTTCGGATGCATTGGTGGAGAGGTGAGTTGCTGTACTGGCTTGATAACAAGTTACTGAGTGCCAGGCACCATCCTGGTTGCTTCATGTAGGTAGCACCTTGTCTACAGCTCTTAACAGGCACTGTGATTACATCCAAAAGTGCGCAAGGAAAAGAGGGGCGGAGGAGCCTAAAGAAGCTGTGATGTCACGGGGCACACTTGTAGTGTGGGTGAGGGTTAAAGCTAAGGAGAATCCAGGACTCATAAGCTGAACCGTGGCCTATGCAGTCATCTCTCAGACAACCACAGCAGGTTGTTGTGTAGTTAAGGAGCCAGAGCCTTGGCTCCGATGGCAGCTCTGCTACAGACATCAGTAGGACTAATAACACCTCTGTGGGACTCGGGGTCTTGAACTGTCAGGTGACAGTGTTGGTCGAGGAATTCCAGCTGTTCCAGCTGTTCTCTTAAGGCACCATCTAGGGACAAGTAGTAGTGATTCTAGGATGGTGTCTATGATCAGAGCTGGGAGATATCTTTTTCTCCCACCCAAGTACAAACCCCCCAATCCTGCTTAGCTTCCGAGATCAGATGAGATCAGGCCTGTTCAACGTGATAAGGATGTAGACACTATTATCTTTTTTTATTTGGGCCTGACACCATAGAAGAGGCCATTGGCTTTGAAGCTGGGACCCTACCCTCTTTGGAGGCTAAGGCTGAACACGGAGTTGTGTGGGCTCTGGACCCTGTGCGCCAGGAGTCTGATCCTGGCTCCATCACTTGGTTTCTTCAAATTGCTTTGTCTCTCTGAGCCTCATTCCTGGTCTGTGGGATGCAGATGGTGACACCTTCCATGCAGTGTTCCCACAAGACCCTTAGCTGTGGTGCCGAACACACAGTGGTCTTCCCCTTGGAGGGGGTGCCATGCTTTACTGATCTCTGCCTGGCATGGGTTTGGGGTCGAATTCTGCTACCAAAAATGACACCTGGGACTCCAGAGAAAGCTCTAGGAAGAGAGGAGCTGAGGCCAGAATTAATCAGGGGAGATGCGGACACGTTTGTCTCTGAGGTTTGGCTAAGGACACATGAGGGAGAAATGCTTGATAGAAAGATAAAGTGAGGGAGGGGTAAAGGGAGAGGGACAAAGAGAGAGAAAGAGATGGAGGGAGGGAGAAAGAGAGAAAGAGGAGGAGGAGAGGGAGGAAGGGAGGGAGGGAGGAAGAGAGAGAGAGAGAGAGAGAGAGAGAGAGAGAGAGAGAGAGAGAGAGAGAAGGAAGAGGAGGAGGAGGAGGAGAAATGTGTAACCAGCAATGTGGCAAGGCCTGCTACAGCTTAACCTCATAGCCCAGCCCGCACCAAGCAGACGAGGTGTAGGGCCATAAGACCCAGTGGGATTTCACTTCCTCCTTTTATCCTGAAGCACAGTCTAACCTACACACTCCATCATCTATCTATCCTGTCTCCATCTCTTTGGATTCCTGGGGTCTTTTGGGAAACAAGAGAGTTGTCTTACCAATGTCATTGGCACACTTTGGTCTGGAGGCCCAGGGGCCTCTGTGGGCCATGTGTTTTTGGCATGCGCCTAACCCAAGGATGCACCTGTCAGCCTCAGCAGGGAGAACAAAGGCATGAGTTTGACAGGAGAGGGACGACTAAGGAGCAGCTTTGGCCCATCTGCCAAGTGGCATTCCTGAGCCAGCAGAGATGCAGCTTGGAAGACACGCGCCCTGCTTGAAAGAAGTCTTTCATCCAGGCAAGAGGGATCAACACATCTGCATGGTATTGATCCACCCTTTTCTGCATGGGGTTTGGCTCTGAGCTGGGGGTTGGGGGCGGGGCGTTGTGGAGCAGTCCCACAAAGAAAGCAACTCTGACATGGGCTGGGCTGCGGATGGGTGGTGTTGGGCCGAGAGGAATGCTAGGTGGAACACTAAACTTAGTTTGGCTTTTCTTTCAAATATTCATTCTTGGTTATGTACTTAGATATTTTTTATTTGTGTTTTAATGCATGTATTTGTGTGTGTGTGTGCATGTGCAAGTACATGTTCATATGTGTGTGGGAGTGTGTGTGTGCTCATATATATGGAGGCCAAAGGTTGAAGTGGATGTCTTCCTCAATTATTCCTCACCTTATTTTTTGAGACAAAGAAGGTCACTGCTTTAGCTAGACTGAGTGGCCAGTGAGCTCCAGAGATTCTCTTGTCTCTCCTTCACCCAGTATTAGGGTCATAGGCATATGCAAATGTACCTGTTTTTTTGTTTTTGTTTTGTTTTGTTTTTGTTTTTGTTTCTTTTTTTTTTTTTTTTAAACAGGGTGCTGAGGATCCAAACTCAGACTTTTTGTTTATGTGGCAAACGCTTTGCTGAATGAACCATCTCCCTGGGCCCTGGCTCTTCTCTCTTCCCAGAACTACTTTTTACCTCTTGCATTTGAGCACTGTGGGGGTGGATCATGTAACATTACTGCTTTGCACATACATAGCTTGCCTTGTCTTGGAAGGGAAAGCACACGCTGACACGGATAGCTCGTGACCCCCTGAGTGCGAGACAACCTCGGGATGCTGGCTCCTGGCATGTTTATTTTGGTTACTGGTTAGTGTACTGAGTAGGGACTAGGTTTCCTTGACTCACAGCTGAAATGCATCAAAACCTTAAGGCATGGCACCTCTCCTGTGGGAGCACAAAGGTTGCAGCTACACAAGAGAGAAAATGCTTTATGAAGGAAGAAATAAGTCCTTTGCACAGGGGCAGAGCCGAATGTATCCATGTCCCCAGAAGAAATGATTTGGTTAATATGTTCTGGAGTGAGTTGGGCTGTTTTAACTGAGGGTTACACATAACCTACTGATAGAGTTGGGAGGCCTGTTGTGGTCTACCAGATGTCCTGACTAAAAGCCCAGTATAACAGGTCAGTTCTTAGGTAAAGGCCAAATCATATAAGACAAGGCATGGGCTTCCTTACCCAGATCTCACAGCTCTCACAGCTCTTGGTTATACAGTGACTTGACAAATGAGTTTAAGGGCCTTCCTCAAGCTCTTGAAGTTTTTTTTTTTTTTTTTTTTTTTTTTTTTTTTAAATAACAGTGATTGAGATACAATTCACACACTGTGAACCTCACTCCTGTAAGTGTACATTCCAATAGTTCTCATTGTATTTTAGAGACCTGTATTCATTACCACTGATTCCAGATAAGTTTTGTTAATTCAAATAAAACCTCTGTTCCCATTAGCACCCACTCTCCATCTCTTTACAGGTGAGGAAGCCACTACTGCATCTTATGTCACCATCAGTTTTCTTACCATAGGCTTGTCCTATACGTGACAATATCTTGTCTTTTGTGGCTAAATTATCTCACTTAGCGCGGTGTTTTCAAGGCTTTTTCATATTATATTACATCACACTATAGGTTGGACCCTAGATGTTTCCTAAATGTTTGTGCCCTTGAAGCTGGTAGCAGGTAGCCTCCCCCAATTGCCTTTCTGGTCTGGTTCATCCCCAGACCTGCACTTTATTTAGGCATGCGTATAAATCCACACATATCACTCCAGTTAGTTTCTCTGTCCAGATTTTCCACGAACTAGATACTGTCTCCCTGAGTTTAGTAACATATTCATAGTTACATGTTGGATGTCTATTATTATTACCCATCATGTTATATTAGGCCCTTTCTTAACATTTGATGAGAGACTAGTAAGTTTAAAGATAAAAAATTTTAAATAAATGTAATTTTTCTGTAGAGACATGACTCAGACAAAGATAGAGACAATCTCTGAGAGAATACTCATTGGCTCTCTTTCGTATGAAAATGATCGCCCATGCCTGATCATCGTTGAGAAATTTAGGCAAATAAGTCAGAGGTATATGGATGTGTTGCTGCCATGCATCAGAAATCCAGGTTCAGGGAGACATTGAGACAGAGGGAAGATTACTTGTGTGTCCAAACCAAGAGAACATGGACTCGGTGACATCAAGGACCACAGCACAGGACTGCTCCAGTGGCGTGCTATTGCTTCTTCATACACATGGGGCAGAGGGTGTCAGGACCCACGGGAGTTACTAGTTGTTTTTTTTTCTCAAGTGATTATTACACGAGTGGGGAAAAAAGTTGGAGAGAAAAATCCATCTTATACCAACTGTATACTAAATCCTCTTGGGGGAACAGAGCAAAAGTTCCCTCTTGCATACAGGACTCTTGTTAGCGAACCCTTAAACTTAGATTGGGTTGATTTATTGAGATTTATTAATCCAAGCAACTGGGGAGCCCAGGGCTACCCTTGGAACTTTATTGATGCCATGAGAACTGAGGTTCTCGCCATCCCGCTCCACCTTCCAGCATGACAACTCCATCCTCAGTCTCTTCGTGGAAGCATCTGGCATTCCAGACCTTCTCCCACATAGAAGTGCCGAAGAAGAGGATGCTCTTCTCTGTGAGGAGTTTGAGCGAGAATGTCTCTCACTGGATCATATGACTAATCCTGGACGACTCACTGTGTCCAGATTATGGCATCACCTGAACCTGCAATGGCCTCAAACACCATTCAAGATGCATGTGAGTCAAGATGGGTCACCCTGGAGAGACAGAGTTGGAACAGACAGCAGGCATCAAAGAAGACAGATTTGTACTTTTCCTCCATATCCACAGGAGTGGCATTAAGAACAAAATTTTCCACTAACAGTTTTGATGTTTTTGCTGCCTAATATCATAGTTGCTACTGACTATGTATGGCTGGGCTGTGGAGCAACTACTAAGGGGAACTGTCTAGATGGAGATGCGAATTACACCTTGGGTTTTGAGGATTTGTTAGGAAAAAATGCAAACTATCTCGTTGGGAATTTATAGTGATTACATGTTAAATAGTAGTTTGCATGTATTTAGCTAAATTAAAATATTAAGATTAAATTCACCCACTTCTTTTTAATTTTTGTGCCGTGAATATAAAAAAAAACCTTGAAAGTTACATTTGTGGCTCACATTATGTTTCTATTGTTTATAAGTGGTTGAGATACCATTAACTTTGTCTCGAGCCGCCATTTTGGATCGCAGTTCCCTTGATGTGGGAAGCGATGCCTTCTTTAGTCTCTCTGGCAAAAGGCCTGGTACACACTGTATCTGAGAGGTATTGTTGATGAATCAGTAGTGTCTGCCTTTAAAGAGTTCTTGTTTTCATTTAGATGAATGCAAACTTCCTCAGAGTTTTCCTCCCAGGCGTTAGGATTAAAAATGAGACGCCACACAGCAGATACGGTATGGATAAATTTGTAGAAGCATGGAGAGAGAAAGAAGGAGGATATGCTCCCCATGGGGACAGGGAGAAAGACACAGAGAGAGTAAGAGTAAGAGAGACAAAGTAAGAGAGCAGAGGGAGACAGATGGTGGGTTTGTCCTTTTTATCCTGGGCCCCTGGTGGCGGCAGCAGGTGATGACGTCAGAGGTTGCTAACCAACCTGGAGGCAGGTTTGTGAAGCTGCTTACATGCTAACACGAGGGAGAACTAGAGAGACACTTCTAAAACCAGAGGGAATGGGTATCAGGTAGGGAGAAATCAAAGTTGTAGAATCCAGGAAGAGTTTTATCTGGCATAATTAAAAAAAAAAAATAACGATGCTGTTTAGTTGAAGTTAGTTGATTCTTTTGTTTTTGTTTTTCGAGACAGGGTTTCTCTGTGTAGCCTTGGCTGTCCTAGACTCGCTTTGTAGACCAGGCTGGCCTCGAACTCACAGCGATCCGCCTGCCTCTGACTCCTGAGTGCTGGGATTAAAGGCGTGCACCGCCACGTTCGGCCCTGAGTTTGATTCTTTTGTTTTTGTTTTTCGAGACAGGGTCTCTCTGTGTAGCCTTGGCTGTCCTGGACTCTATTTGTAGACCAGGCTGGCCTCGAACTCACAGTGATCCTCCTGCCTCTGCCTCCCGAGTGCTCGGATTAAAGGCGTGCACCACCACTTCTGGCCCTGAGTTTGATTCTTAACATGTATTTTTTTTTTTTTAAATGAAGGACCTTCAAATATTAAAGTAAATAAACACAAACAACACTCTTCATAGGACACATGTACTCTGGAAATTCAATGTTACACCATTCAACTGTGTGATGTCAGGCTGTGAGAATGAGAGAACTTTGGAATAGAGGAGCCTCAAGACTGCAGACTGAAGGATGAGGGGCAGTCTTCTCTGCTCCGGGGAACCCAGGTGTCTCCGAATGATCCAGGTGGGAGGAGTTTCCTGTTTCAGAAACACTGGAGCCTGAAAATCTGCCAGCCAGGTAAGTCTAGGACACTTTTGTCACTTCCTCCCAAATGCTGACCTGAATTCTGATCCTCTTACAGATAAAAACAGGTACACAGTAGAGTAGACCCACAGCGAGAAGAAACCTCTGGGATCTCTGAGGAGACTGTTTTCCATGAGAAACAGCTTTGACTTCACTGTCTGTGGGCTGCCAGCTGGAGACCCTGGAAGGCCAGTGGAGTCATGCGGTTTGAGGCTGAAAGCCTGAGAACTGGGGGTGTGGTTCGGAAGAAATGGAGTGCCAGTGGGGATCTTCAGTTCTAAAGGCCCAAGACCCTAATGTCTGAGGACAGAAGATTGGTTTCTGACCTCCAAAGTGTGTGTGTCTGTGTGTGTGTGCATGCATTCCCTCCTGATGCATGAGCTTGCATGCGCCCCCCCCCCCCACACACTGTGGCCAGGGTACTGGATGTTGAGGGATGGCTACCCACTCTGGTGAAGGAGGCAGATCTTCTTTACCTACTCCACCAATTCTTCTAGAAACCATCACAGACACAAACATAAATAACATTTAACTGGATTATACAGGTTCCTCAGGACCCAATTAAGTTGTCACAATATTTTTAATGGCACATCTAAAATGTTTACTGATAGTGTTTTATGGTTTTCTTTTTAAAAAAAAAATCGAAACAACAACAACAACAACAACAACAACAAATCTTTACAAAATTCCGAAAGGAAGGATTACCCTGTTTCAAACTTGTGATTATGTTTTGGCAGATTCCCAGCCTACTGCATTTGGAATCCTCCATTCAGCATGCTCTCTGAGCCCTCAGCCCACTGCCCCCCTCATCCAGCCTCTGCATTGTTGGCTCGCCTAGACTGAGTTCTTCATGGCCCCATAGCCTCCACATTTGTATTTCTATTGTGGTGTGCTGCACTGTCTAGTCAGCCATGTTTAGGAAACCCTCCAAACACTAGCCCACTGGATTCCCATAAAGCTTTGTTTCCCTTCACAATCTGAAGTTAAACTTAAGTTGTAGAAGGAAAAATGAAGTGGAAAGCCTACCATCTCTCCTTCTTCTCCTTCTTCTCCTCCTCCTCCTCCTCCTCCTCCTCCTCCTCCTTCTTCTTCTTCTTTGTTTCGGCCTGTTGGGGTCTTCAATGGGTACCTGTGGAGGGGGCAGACAAGGGGGGGGGACAGGAGACACAAAGAAATGAGGGCAAGTCTGGATTCTGATCAAGCCCCGTTTATTGAAAAATTTCACAGTTTTTATAGGCACAGAGGCATGGGTATTTGCGTAAGTGAGAGTTGCTATGGATACCTAACTCTGGAATGCTCCAACAGGTGTCTACCTTTACAGCTGCTATAATGGCAGAAGATGGAGAAATTCCAGAGAGAAAGGGAACTTGTAAAAGATCTGGTTAGTCAGGAAAAAGTTCCCGGAACTGCTGCTCGAAGGCAGCTGGCCTTTAATGTGATTTTACCAGTAGTCTTACTGGAAAAGTTAGTTTATAGCCAGAAAGGAGTAGCTCTTACCATGAGCTCTGGGGTCTTAGAATGACCGTCCCCCACAATAAACTACAACAGTGTCTAACTGCCGAACCACGACAGGGTCAGCTGGTTTCTAGTAAATGACAGACTGCTGGAGAAATAGGAACCTAGGCTCTGACAAGATGGAAGAACATTGGCCGTATAGCCCACAAAAAAAAATTCTGTCTTCTTCTTTTCTTTTCTTCTTCTTCTCTTCTTCTCTTCTTCTTCCTCCTCCTCCTCCTCCTCCTCCTCCTCCTCCTCCTCCTCCTCCTCCTCTTTCTCTCCTTCCACCTTTCTTCCTCCTTGTTCTTTTTCCCTGCTGCTCTTTGTCAGGGTCTTTATGAAGTTCAAGCTGGCCTCTTGTGCCAGTCCTCCTGTCTCAGCTTCCCGTGTGCTGGGTTTTGTAGGTGTGCGATACCGTACCATTTCTGGGTTTATGTTTCTTCGTTTTGTTTTTGTGCACATGTGTGCGCATGTACAAGTGCTTATGAGCACATGGAGACCATATTTCAACCTTTGTATGTTGTTCCTCAGGTGCCATTCTCCTTTGAAAAAGGATCTTTCACTGGCTTGAAACTTACTAAGGTTGCAACTGCTTGTCTCCTTCCCTGCTCTGCCCCCACCCGCAGTGCTGGTGCTGTGAGTGACTGCTCTGGGGTGGCTGTTCTGCTGGAGAGGAAACTCAGGTTCTTGGGGTTTATGAACTAAGCTTTTCCCCGGCTGGTTTCCCATGCTCTGTTTTTTGTTTATTTGTTTGCTTGCTTGCTCAGTCTTTTAGAGAGGGAACAGCTTTGACGAAAACCACATTGCTTTCTCCACTGAAGGACCAGGGAAGGTTGAGAGGCATGGGCTTTGGTAGGATCACACATCAGAGAAAGATGGGCCAGTCATTCAGCCTGGAAGAAAAGTTTTTTGGCCAGCCCTTCAGCCCGGAACAAGAATTTCTCGGTTCCTTTTGCTACTTGGGGGACCTTTAAGGGGAGGAGGCTCTGACACATGCTATGAAGTTCTATATGCTTTACCAATGTCATCGCTTTTGTCTCATTTCTCTTGCACTTAAGGAAGGTCTGGCTCTCTCACCAGAGCTCCAGTGAGCAGGTTTGGGTTGGAATTGAATAGAGAGAGCAGGGTTGTGTAGCTGCGTTATGGCAGTGACCATTGAAAGCCGGACTTGTAACTGCACTACAACCTTGGAGGAATTTCTGGGGAAGACTGGGGATAGTTCTGGATAGTGGTAGCACACCTCAGGGGC
>NC_067167.1:8745746-8886184 GCF_903995435.1 Acomys russatus | reverse complement strand
AGAGAGAAGAGAGAGGGCGCAAGAGTGAGATAGGACTCAGAATGAATCATGATTTAGGAAGAAGCACTGATTTTGAAATTAGTGGCAACAAAAATAGTAGTAAATGACACTGAATGAAAAAGAGAAATAAAAAAGGAGGACACAACTGTTCCTAGGTATGGCAGAGGAAAAGGTTTATTGTAGATATGAGGGGGAACATAGCCGGAGGCAGAGGCAGAGGCAGGGGCAGGGGCAGGGGCAGGGGCAGGGGCAGGAGCAGGGGCAGGGGGAGGGGCAGGGGGAGGGGCAGGGGCAGGGACAGGGACAGAGGCAGAGGCAGGGGCAGAGGCAGAGGCAGAGGCAGGGGCAGGGACAGAGGCAGAGGCAGGGGCAGGGGCAGGGACAGAGGCAGGGGCAGGGGCAGAGGCAGGGGCAGGGGCAGGGGCAGAGGCAGAGGCAGGGGCAGGGACAGAGGCATGGGCAGGGGCAGGGGCAGGGACAGAGGCAGGGGCAGGGGCAGAGGCAGGGGCAGGGGCAGAGGCAGGGGCAGGGGCAGAGGCAGGGACAGGGGCAGGGGCAGAGGCAGGGACAGGGGCAGGGGCAGAGGCAGGGACAGAGGCAAAGGCAGGGGCAGGGACAGGGGCAGGGGCAGGGACAGAGGCAGGGGCAGGAGCAGGGGCAGGGGCAGAGGGAGGGGCAGGGGCATCTAGGAAAGTACAGAGTAAAGCAGGACATGTGAGGAGTGGGGGCGGAGGTGGGTGGGAGGGTGAGCCAGGACATCAAGAAGAAAGAAAGGAAGGGAGAAAGAAAGAAAGAAGAAAGAAAGAAAGAGCTGCCATATCCAAATGGCTGGGCTACATAGGGAAAAGAGCCTCTGGTAGAAGCCCAGTCCAGCCCCTGGGCAGAAGAGCTCGGGGTAGAAGGCAGGGTATGCCAGTCATGTCAAGCGGAACAGGTGGGGACTGAGGGATGCTGGGAGAACCTAGCAGACCAGGTCTGCTGTGATATGTTAATTAGACACCTCAATTAGCCACTTGTCCTGGGTCTGAGACCGATGCTGCTACTAATGAGGTTAAAGGTCACAGTTTCCTCTGTATTGCTCTATCCCTGATTCTGGGCAGAATTCCATACCTCATTCATTCTTCCCAACTCATTAAGATCATCGTGCTATTATCTCTTTGCAGCAAATGAGAGAGCTGAGACAGAGAGGTTGTGTTTTGTGTTACTTGTCCAAGGAGACACAGGCACGAAGTGGTGGAGTTACCATGTGAGCTCAGTGTGGATCAGTCCCAGCCTGAATTCCACAGTAGACTGTTGGATGTGTAAAGTAAATGGATGGACGGATGGATGGACGGATGGATGGACGGATGGGTGGATGGACGGACGGACGGATGGATGGATGGATATGGATGGATGGATGGATATGGATGGATGGATGGACGGATGGATGGATGGATGGACGGACGGACGGATGGATGGATGGATGGATATGGATGGATGGATGGACGGATGGATGGACGGATGGATGGACGGACGGATGGATGGATGGACGGACGGACGGATGGATGGATGGATGGATATGGGATGGATGGACGGATGGACGGATGGATGGATGGATGGATATGGATGGATGGATGGATATGGATGGATGGATGGACGGATGGATGGGCGGATGGATGGATGGACGGATGGATGGATGGATATGGATGGATGTGATATATAAGTGGATGAATGGGTTGATGGATGGATGGATGGATGGATGAATGAATGAATGAATGAATGATGTAATGGGGAAGTTAATGGCTAGCATGGAGAAACATATCTTTGCCAGTCACCACATTTGTCTTCTCGTTGGAGGGCTGACCCTGAAAACTGTGTGTGGGCTCTATGAGTGTATGAGTGTGTGTGTGTGTGTGTGTGTGTGTGTGTGTGTGTGTGTGTGTGTGTTTGAGAGCAACCAACCAACCAAAACCAAAACTAAATCAAACCAAAACCAAACCCAAAAAACCAATTCCCACAGAAGGCTTCCAGAGAGGTGCCTGGCTAGGGACTTCCGCCTCCACTAGTGCCATCACGGAGAGTGGAGACTGTGCTGTGCTGCTCTTTGGTTGGGTTCTCTTCCAGAAGTGAAGTCAGGATGCTTCTCAGGGCGCCCCTTGTGAGGGTGAGAGCAAAGTGGTGCCTGTGAAGGGACCCTGTGCATCCTCTCGGGGTGAGGTCTGGGTGGGATGAACCTCTGTGGGACACAAGGAGGCAAAGCCACTTTGAGCTATTAGCCGAGACCCAAATTTCAAATGGCGCAGGCACTCTCTGTAGATCTTGGCTCTGCCGCCTGGAGAGGCCATTTTTGTTTGGTTGTTTGGTCAGTTTTTGTTTCATTGTTTCGCTCTTTATCTGTTTATACACACATGCATGTGCCTTCGTGTGTGTGTATGTGTGTGTGTGGTGTGCATGTGGAGTACAACTTTCATTGTGCCTCTGGTACCACCCGCCTTGTTTGAGTTTGAGAAAGGGCTTTCTCACTGGCCTAGAACTTGCCAAGTAGTCTGGACTGGCTGGCCAGCAAGCTCCAGGGGACTCACGTCCTCTGCTTTCCTGGTGTTTAAATATGCACGCTACCATGCCCAGCCTTTTATTTCTATTTTTCATTTTTGGAGTGGGTCCAGGGGATGCAAATCAGGTCCTCACTCTTGAAAGGCAACTACTTACTGTTGAGTCATCACCCCAGGTCTCCACACCAAGCTTTTGGTTTTTTTTTTTGTTGTTGTTGCTTTTGTTTGTTTTTCTCTTAACCTCCCCTAAGGATGTCTGGAGTGGCTGCAGTTGGAGCCTCACACAGATTTCTATACTCAAGCTGCAGTCACCAGGGTTGCCTGCCTAAGACTCCCAGCTGCGATTTCTCTGGTTGTTTGTTTTTACTGTGACAGTCCTTTCATTTTGAAGACTATGTGCCGCACTACCCCCTCGACTGCTTCTTGCAACCTGAGTCCACCAATAACTTGATAAAAGGCACCAAGGAATACTCCTATCTCTAAGTGGGATCGCCTCCATACAGCGCCCCCTTGGGGGGGTCATGGTTCAGTGCGATGCCCGCTGAACCCACATCCTGCTGAATTTTTTTTTTTTTTTTGTCTTCTTTCCCTCTGATACTGTCCTCGCTTCTGTTGTAAATTTGCACACACTCAAATCCTTGTCTCAGCCTCTGCCCTCAAGGAACCAGATCTAAAGTAGACTTCCATGTCGCAACCATCAAAGGATTTTCCCCCAGCAGTGCCCCAGCCCAAATCCCAGCTCTTACCCCTTCAGGACGAGGAAAGATCTCACACTGAGCAAAGCAGCGGGAGAGATGGTGCGGGCCAGTATCTGGATGCAGTGCTGTGAAGGCCTAGATGACTTGCTGGGGTTTGCTGGAGCTGGGGCAGTTGAGAGGTGTGGGCTTGTGTCACGGTCTATTGACAGGATCTAGGTGGCAAGAATACCCAAAATGTGGATGGGGAGTGAAGAAGAAGAAGAAGAAGAAGAAGAAGAAGAAGAAGAAGAAGAAGAAGAAGAAGAAGAAGAAGAAGAAGAAGAAGAACTTTGTTGGAATGGAGCTGGGACTCAAGGTGCCAGAAAGACACAATAGCTGAGAGGTAAAGTAGATGTGCCATGGGTCTCATAAGAAGCAAAAGGCACGCAGAGGAGACCTCCACGGCACCTCCCTAATCTGCTGTGGTCTGGCTGTGAAATGTCCCCCACAGGCTCATATGTTTGAATACCTGGGCCCCAGCTGCTGGTGCTGATTTGGTGGCTGGGGGTGGGGTGGGGGTGGGGGCATTAGAGAACCATTGTGACATGAAGGCCATCACCTGGCTCTGCTTCCGGTCTTGTTCTCTCTGTTTCCTGATTCTTCCACGAGACTCTGCAAATGCCAAGCTACCATGGAGCCCTGCCAGCCGCTTTGTGCTTCCTGCGATGACAGCCCGGCCCCCCTGAGCTGTAAACCAATCTACGTTTTTTCTCCCCTTAAGTATCTTCTCTGTCAGATATTTGGTCATTGTGACTTTAAAAAAAAAAGTCCATATAGTGAGTGGAAAACAGCTGCCACCTGTCATGCGTATCTCTCCTGCTTGGGGCTGGAGCCAGGTGGCTGAGAACGGATTTGAAGCAGGTGAACTAGGGAATGGGAAGGAAACCCGGAAGGGAATGAGTCCAGTCTTCCCAGAGGCCTACGCTTTTCCTATCTACCTCTACCTCATCTCACTTTTGGGGCATCAAATCCATCAGTCTCTTCCTCACCAGGAAGTCTTAACTTTCGTTTCTCTCAGCTTTTCTCCCACCCTCCCTACAGGGCCTAGTGTCTTGGCAGTCACTTAGCCAATATTTAAGGGCCAAGCGCCTGCCTAGACATTTCAAAATAGCTCCCTTCGTTGGCTATTAGGGCAAGACACACAGTAAGTCGTGGTCACATTAAGTGGGACAGACTCAGCATGTACTTACTAAGTTAGTGTTATTTATTTGTTTCACTGTGAGACCCACCCTGCCAAGGTGCAAGGCTTCAGAAGGCAGAGACCCTACCCTGTATGCTACCCAGTAGCTTACCCATCACACGTGTCAGCATACACGTATTGATTCCTGGACAGAGTGACTGTGCTTGGGCCTTTTGGCTTGGCGCCAAACACAGGATTCAAGTCTTTTGCCTTTGGACTTTGCCCATTGCATCATTCCACGCATGGTGGACCAGGTGTGTTGCTCCTTGCTGTGTGACCTGGCGAAGCTTGACCTTATAGCTCTGCTTCCATTCTGTGCAGCAGGGAAAGTTATAAGGTCTACATAACAGGCCTGCTCTGTCCTCCACAGTAGGAGAGGGATGTGTTGAAGATTCATTTAAGTGTGAATCTGAGAGACCTGATGGAAACCAATGATCGATCACAAGGCCCCCAAATTGGGCAATCTGTTGTTTTTCCTACGTATCCTTGACTTAAATTTTAGTTTAGTTTTGAGATTGCATTGTAATTACAACATTTCTGGTTTTGTTTTTGTTTTTCAAGACAGGGTTTCTCTGTGTAGACAACATTTCTGTTTTCCCTTTCCTCCCCCCAAATGTGCCATATTCCGCCTCCTTACTCTCCTTCAAATCCATGGCCCCTTCGCCAATTGTTATTGATTGCTTGTATGAACTTGTATGTACATATATATTCCCCAATATAACCTGTTGAGTCCACATACTGTTAACTTGTATGTGTGTTTTCATGGCCAACCATTTGGCACTGGACAAGCAGTTGGTTTGCTCTTCCCTGGAGAGGGTCACCTCTGCTGCTCCCAGCTTTTCTCGGTTGCCTGCAGTTCTTCGTGTAGGCTTGGAGCCTCATGAGCTTTTCCCCGTCCAGTTTCGCATGCTCATTGGTGTCCTCCTTGCCCGTTACTTCTGGGTTTGATTGAAGTCTTGTGTGCAAATCTTTAGGCACCACCAAAGGCAAATGGCAGTCTTCTTGCTATCTGTGCTCTGGAGTCACGTTTTCCTTCTTAGACTGATGACATTTTCCTTTTCCTTATTCCTTGCCATAGTTGAGCTTGAAAACTTCACTTTTCCCTTCCTCTTTCCCTGACCCTCTACCCAGAAGCCAAGAGGATGGGTAGTTTGAGCTGTCAACTTGACGTAATCTAGAATCACCTGGGAGAAGAGCCTCTGAGAGTATCTGTGGACCATTAGCTCAACTGTCTTCATTGTTGTGGGAGGACCTACGCACTGTGGGGGAGGCTAGTCCCTTGGCTCAGAGTATTGGACTGTATACAAATGGAGAAAGCCAACTAGTCAGAAGCATGGATGTATTTTATTGATTTATTGCTCTCTGGTCTTGACTGTACATATGATGTGACCAGTTGCTTCAAGCTCCCGCTGCCTTGACGTCCCTGAAATTGTGATTCAAGTAAACCCGTTCTTCTACAATTTGCTTATATCAGAAGTTTTTGGGTCTTTTGTTTTTGTTTTTGTTTGTTTGTTTGTTTGTTTGTTTGTTTTTTGGTTTTTCCAGACAGGGTTTCTCTGTGTAGCCTTGGCTGTCCTGGACTCCCTTTGTATACTAGGTTGGCCTCAAACTCATAGTGATCCACCTGCCTCTGCCTCCCTGAGGGCTGGGATTAAAGGCATGTGCCACCATGCCCAGCTATATCAGAGTATTTTAAGTTGAAATTAATTTAATGATAGGGTCTAATGAATGTTTACTATTAGCCTTAATAATTATTATTATGGCAGTATTTTCTAACTCACTAGCAATCAATGGAAACACAGACATCTGAGTATTTTATAATTATAAGAAGCCTTTACCTGAGGCAAGGCAGATATTACCTCCTAAGTTATCCTCCAATAACTCCCAGTCTCCATCCCATTCCATCTGCTTCTAATAATTTCTATTTGGGCTACCTCCCATCCAGAATCCCAAAATACCTGCTAAGGTTTTGTATCTCTTCCATGAGGAACCTCAGGGTTCCTTCTCTGGGCTCACGCATTCTATTTTTATCCCATGGCGATTCTCCTCCTCCTCCTCCTCCTCCTCCTCCCTCCATCCCATCTCTTCTTTCTCCTTCTCAAGATCCTCTCTGTCTCCCAAAGCTTGGGAACCTAGCCATGCCTAGCCCATTTGCCTGCCCAGGGGTGTCAGCTTTTTCTTGGTCAAACAGGAATAAGTTTTTAAGGCAAGGTTCCATAGCAATACTTGGGGGCACAGAGACAGCAAGCAGTAATTAGAGTGAAAATACATCAGACTGACCTCCAACAATTTCATCACAGCAAAAGGAAATGAAACTAGAGCCACCAGGCCTCCCTTGTTCTGGATTTAATTTTCTCCAGTCCCTGTTGTTTCCATCTTGGCCTTTGTCCTGCTTCTAGTACCAGATTCCTCCTCTCGCTGTGGTCATGGCGGTGGGTGGAACATGTACACTGTTATCTCTGGCAGACCATCAGACACACTCAGATCCGATTCCTGAAGGAGACGGCCCAGGCTGCCTTTGGAGGCCCTTGCTCTGCAGCCCACTCTCCTTCCACACCCTCGTTGCACGGGGCTGCAGCCAGGTGTGCCCCTCACACGCTCCATCTGCACACACTTCATCTCTCCTGCCCTCCAAGCTCTGCTCACACCGTGTTACTTGCCCTGAGCAGGCCACATTTGCCCTGTCCTTAAAAGCCTGGTTCACACACAAATCCTGACAGCATGACAAACCAGGAGCTTGTCGCCAACTTTGCAGTCGGAACTCTAATTTTAGACCCCCAGTCTCTGCCCTGCCCTCTAGGGACCCTGGTTAGTTTGTTTTTGTGGACACTGATGTGAGGATTCTTAGGGGATGGAGCTATTGGTCTAGAACATTCTTTCCTGAGTTCAGTGCGAGAGCCAGGAGGGCAGATTGGATAGAAAACTTGATATTACGTGTGTGTGTGTGTGTGTGTGTGTGTGTGTGTGTGTGTGTGTGTGTGTGTATGACTGTGGTTTACTGGAGACATGTGGAGGGGCACCTGATAAGAAGGGTGAATTCTTTCTGGAATTCTCCAAACATTTAGCAGTGATGACATTCTGGAGGCAAGGACCAGTTCTCTGCAACCAAGGATGGTTTGGGCACCGCAGGTGACTCAGGGGTAGATAGGCCACAGGATTATGAAGACAGGAGTGGGTGGGTTCCCCATGAAAGATGAGACCTTGGCTTTGGGCTAATTAAATACCCTCTCCTACCTTTTTCCCTCAATGGCTTGGTGGTTCTCAGGTGGCACCTGGGATACCTTTCTTATCCTATTTGGGTGCAAGAACTAAAATTCTCCCTTCTGTTACTTTTAGTTCAATAGCTGGCACAATCAATTGCTGGTGTGTGTGTTTGTGTGTGTGTGTGTGTGTGTGTGTGTGTGTGTGTGTGTGCACGTGCATGTGTGTGTAGTGTATGAAGGCTAGAGGATATCTTCCTTGGGTACCCATCCATCTTCTTTTTTTCTTTTTTTCTTTTCTTTCTTTCTTTTTTTTCTTTCTTTCTTTTTTTTTTTTTTTTTTTGGAGACAGAGGTGTTCCCCCCACCGCCATCCCCCGCCCCTCTCTCTCTCCTTTTCTTCCACACTCAGGGCTTGCCAAGTAGACTAGACTGGTTATCCACTGAGCCCCAGAGATTTGCCTGTGTCCATCTCTTCAGTGCTGGGATTAGAACCGTCCACCAGCAGGCCAAGGTTTTTAAATGTGAGCTCTGGGAGGTGTGGAATTCAAATCCATATTGTTTCTTAATTTCAGCATCACAATCGTAACCACTATGGTACCGTGCCTCCAAGTAAGGCATTTGGTGGTAGAATAACAGTGTGATAGCAATTGGCCAGCGGTCAAATGTCTAGGACAGATAGGAGATCTTTTGGCATCACAAAGACTGTGGCTTATCCCTGAGGAAGTATGATGGCTGCCCAGAGTGGTCAGGTGACCTTGCCACGGCGCCCCAACAAGGATAAGAAATCATAGGAAAACTGACTTCTGATGAACTCCCCCCAAAGCTGCAACTCTGTCACCAGTCCCATCTTAGGTCATATTTTAAATGCTGGCTGGGACACAGGGCTGTGGGATCATAGCTGAGCCATCTGACTTTAAAATATGTAAGGGCCAACTTGGGAATTTTATCACATTTCTGCTGCCCAGGCACGAAGTCAGCTGGCCTGTGCCTGACAAGGAGTGTTTCGCTTGTAATTAGCTGAGTGTTTTGATTTTTTTTTTTAAACTTTATTATTACGTTAAAAATCGTTCTGCGAGACTTTAGTATGAGGCGAACTCAGAGCCACCCGGCAGCAGCAGAGAGGTGAGTCATAGCTATACAATCCGGAGGCTTGGGGGGGGGGGGCGACGGCGGGTGCTGGGGAAACATAAATTATTGCGGCCGTCTTGTAGACATTGAGTTAATTATTGTGTGCTTGCCAGCTGCCCTGCGCCTTCATCAACACTGAGCCGCAAGGGTTGGTTCTTCAGAGGGAAAAGAGACCAGGAAGCCCTATGGTCTTCTGAGGGAGTCTGGGACAGAATTCCCAGCACCAGCTGGAAATCGTGTGCATCCACCCTGGGGCACCTGGGTTTGAGCGGTATCACAGCTTCTTCTCGGTTTTCCCAAGGCAAATAAATCGGGCTTCGTTTTCCACCTGCCGCGCCTGGCAGGAAACTCATGTATAGTGGGCGATGTCCTCTTGGAGAAGAAGAAGGGGGCATCTCTTTCTTCCCTGGGAAGGTGAGGAATCCTTGGGCTTAAGGTAATTCAGCGAAATCTAAGAGCAAGTACATGGGCTTGGGGCCACAGTGGGAAATTCTCACTCCTGGTCAACGTGCGCTGACTTGAAGGGGGTGATTGATTAAAATGGAATGAGCTAATGGTGATGAAGCTGTATTGTATAAATGCAGGTTTATTGGAGCGGCACAAGAAAGAGAGGGGTGCCTCCGGGGGAGTGGGGGGGGGGTGGGGACGGAGAGCGGGAAGCGGGCAAAAGTGCAGGAAAGGGAAGAAGGCACATCACAACCAAAATGTCTGGATTATATAGTGAGGGATCTCTGGGAGAGGGGAAGCCCTGCCCCCAGGTAGAGGGTGGGGCATGCCAGCCACACCTGCTGCAGGACTTGATCTCACTGTCCTCCTGCCTGGTCCTACCAGGGCCTCAGCAAAGGCAACCACAGCCTGTTGCCTGCCTGTTCATGTTCCAAGCCACTTTCAGCCTGTGTTGAAGGTCTCCAGGCTTGGAAACTTTCACACTACAGTCCCCAGTCTCAGGGAATCCATATAAATTGATTTTAGTCTTGCCAATCTTAGAGTGAGTCTCCTATCAGGCCATGTAGCTAGCTAGCTCCACTCTTTAAGCCATGGGAGGCAGGCAGGGAGGGAAGGGAAGGAGAGAGGAAGGAAGGAAGGAAGGGAGGGAGGGAGGGAGGGAGGAAGGAAGGAAGGAAGGAAGGAAAATAAACCTAACCAAAATTAAAAACCGAACCAAACCAAACCAAACAACCACTATCACCACCAGTGACACCCCCAGAAAACAAACAACACCACCTCCCCATTCCCCCAAACCCCAGATGTCTAATGTTTTTCCAGAAAAAGAGCGAATGGCTCACCTCAATTTACTGAGTCTCTTCTAGCTTCTAGAACAAGACAGAAATTTCTTTCGCAGGGCCCTCAGCCTGTCGGCTCTGTGGCCTTGAGTAAGCTACCTCAGCACTCTGGCGCTCAGAGTCCCAAGCGGCCTATGATGACTTTTCCATAGAGAGGGACTATCAGAAAGATTTGATGCTATGACACGTGTCTGTCATTTAGCACAAAGCCAGGCCTGGACTCTGCTCCCAGAACGTAAGTGCAGGTAGAAGATTGGGCTTTGAGAAAGCGTCTGTAGCATTCCCAGATATCCCAGCATCCTCAGCATCAGGGACCCTCGTACGTAACTAAAAGCTTGTGGTTACTCGAACAGGTATGAAAGGCGATGTTTAGCGATGGCCTGAGAAGGCTCAACTTCCCTTCTCAGCCCATGGTGAGAGATGACCGTCGGGGTGAAATGTACACAGTGCACACGTGGGCATCTGGGCATGCGCAGAGTCCGGGACAATGACGTCAAATGGGATGTTGAGGCAGATGTATTGCAAGTCCCAGGGTAGCCTGGGCTATGCAGTGAGCTCAGTGCTAGCCTGGGATATGTAAGTAGACTTCATATCAACTCTCCCTTCCAAAAAAACCCACTCTAGCTGGAAGATAGCAGTGTCCAGTGTGTCGTTGCCTTGTTTACTGGTGCTACAACAGGACGCTACAGAATAGATCATTTACAAAGAGAATAAAGTTATTTCTCAGAGACCCGTAGGCTGGAGAGCCAAGATTAAGGTACCAGCATCTGGGGAGGTCCTTCAGCTTGCTGTGACATTGAATAGGGGTCTTGTGGTAAGAGAGATTCCATGGGAGCGAGGGTTCAGAGAGGGTCTAGAGAAAACTGAAGAAGTCAAAATGGCTTCTGAAAACCCATTCCCGCATGCTAGAGACTTGCCCCTGCTGGAGTGCCTTTAGCCCATCTTGAGGTTAAAGCCACATATCCCGACATCACTGCAATGGGAATTCACTTTCAACATAAGTCTTCAAACCATAGCAAATGTCTTGGTATAGCCCGGTACAAAATGATACTGGAAAGGAAAATTGTGTGTGTGTGTGTGTGTAGGTGTTTACATGTGTGGGTGCTAATAAACACCATGAATAAAAAGAAACTTGTGAGGAAACGATTTATTTCATCTTACACTTCCAAGTCACCGTCTATTAGTGAGAGAAGTCAGGAACTCAAGGTAGAACCTTGAGGTGGAAAACACTTGGAGGAACCGGCTCTGGACTGGTCAGCTAGATTTCTCATACAAGCCAGACTCACCCACCTAGGGATGGCACTACCACCATCAGGATGGGCCCTCCTCCATCAATTGACAAGCAAAACAAAACAAAACAAAACACAAAAACAAAACCGCCCCTGCAGACACCTTCGCTGGCCAGTACGATGGGGGCAGTTCCTCGGCTGCAGTTTCCTCTTCTCAGGTATGTCAAGTCGTCACTCCACGGTGAAGGGTTTTCACTGGCTCTTCACCTTACTTCTCTGAAGCCCATCTTTCTTCCCTGTCTCCTGCTCTCTCTTCTTTTCACTGGTCTAGGCCCATATACTTCCTCATCTCTTGCCCAAGTGATTCATGCTCCACCCCCCACCCCGCCCCTTTGCATGCTAGATCAACATTTGTGTCCCGTTTCTTGCCTTCTTCAAAACCTTCAAAAATAGTTTCTTATAAGATTGTCAGCCCCACAGCTGGATTGTTTGGGGGAGGGGCGTAGCGTCCATTTGTCAAGTCGTATAACAATCACATGACACAAGGGCAATAAAAGTGTTTCTGAAGTGCAAGATGTCACACCAGTCCATCCATCTGTCCTTCCATTGACACAAGAATCATTTGTGAAGATTTGTCTAGATGCTGGAGACTACTGAGGGAGTCAAGATGTTTGAAAGGAAACCAGGCCATAATATGACTTATTGTAACAGGTTATAATAAATACCACAGTGGCTACATCTCACAGGTAATGGTGGGATAAAGAAGTCATAAGTCCACATTACTATAGATATAGCTATTTGGGCCAGCAGAGTGGCCCAATGAGTTGAGGCACTGACCTCCAAGACTGATGATCTGAATTCGAGTTCCAAGGCCCACATGGTGGGAGGGGAGAAATGACTATTACAAGTTGCCCTTTGACCTCTACATACCCGCTAACTGCGAACAAATGTCATAAATTATATCCAATAGGTATCTGAGGTAGAAGTACAGTAGAAGCAATGTATTTTGAGGGCCCTGCAGGAAATAAACTTTCTTTCTGGAATAGACTCTAAGATGTTATTGATTACAGCGGGCATCTTTCTTGTATCTCCAAAATCAGTCCCGTGCTCAGGGGCTGTAACCTTCTACATGGGGTGTGTCATTTCACTTCGTGAGGCATCATTTTTCTCACTTGTCAAATCTATATGAGAAGCCAGGGTTGCCATAGAGATATAAACATTCCTTATAAAACAAATAGCTATTGGACACTGACTTGTTATGGTGTCCTGATGTCCTCTGGTACCCAGCCTTGGTAGCTGGCACCTGAAAGCTGTATAAAATCTTCACTTCAGGCCTCGTTATGATTAAATTCCTTGACAACTTGCTTCAAAATTCCCTTGGCTCAGGGTCTTTCAGAAAGAAACTACATGAGGGAGTTCCTGGGGGTGTGGGCAATGGGGACAGAGTTTAGGCTCAGAGACATCGGGCTGATCTGGAGAGCCTTCCTCTTTTTGGGCACAAGATGGAGACTGAAAGCACCGACATTTGTTCCTCATAGTTCTGGAGTTGCAAGGTCCAGTTTCAAGAATGGCAGTAGATGTGGCATGTGGCCTTCTTTGGTTTGTAGATATTAGTTTCTCTCATTGTAAAAGGGCGCTCATCGCATTTGTGAGCCTCCACCGCCATGAGCTACTTGTCTCCCAAAGACCATACTCCCAAACATCATAGGTAGAGATTCAACCAATGGGTTTCACTGATGTTCATGAGATACAGTTCAGCCCATAGACCAAAGAAGCAGCCAGGGCTAATTAAAGATGCCGAAACCAGTGCATAAACATCTCTTTCCTCTTTTCTGCCAAGGCCACTGGAAAGAAACCCAACTTTTTAACGATGGCTCTCTTTGGGTTTGAGATTTATTGCAAATACACTTCCTTTGTTTCTTCTATAATCATGTCATCGAGTGGACCAGGGATACATGTCAACCGGGCAGCCTTCCGGCTGGAAAGGGACCCAGAATGTTTGGGCTTGTCATTAAGGACTCTAGTGGTGTGGAGAGTGGGGAGTCGGAAAGGCAGGCTTGCCAGAGGACCTTCATTAAACTCCAGGAGGGGTGGGTGGGGTGAGCCATCCAAGCCTTGGGTCTGGCAGAGTTTATGGCTGAGTGGTAGGAAGCAGAACAGTTTTGTGTCTCTGGAACCCCCCTTAGCTCTTGGGCTAGTTTTCTCTGGCTCCTTTGTCAAGCCTAGGCTCCTTAGTTTTGACATTTATTTATTTATTTTTTCCTTTTGAGTTTTTTTTCCCCCTCTCATTACAAATATGTGTGAAGTCAGTCCCTGGAAAACACTGTAGACCAGAGACAAACCTAGTGTACTGGAACCAAAAATGTAAGGATCTTCTCTCTCTCTCTCTCTCTCTCTCTCTCTCTCTCTCTCTCTTTGTGTGTGTGTGTGTGTGTGTGTGTGTGTGTGTGTTTAATGACAGGGAAAGCCCCAGTACTGAGAAAGGAGGTAAGCTCTCGATTCTCTACCTATTATCTTTCTTTCTTCCTTCCTTCCTTCTTTTCCTTTATTTTGGTTCTTGAGACAGGGTTTTTCTGTGTAGCCTTGGCTGTTCTGGACTTGCTTTATAGACCTGGCTGCCCTCGAACTCATAAAGATCTACCTGCCTCTGCATCCCTGAGTGCCGGGATTACACACCTGCACCACTGTGCCTGGTTCCTAGCTAGTTTCTAGTACCCACAATTCCACAGGGCTCTGCTCACAGAGGTCCAGTATATACAGTGCCTCTGGGATTGTATAGCCCAGTGTTCTGTCTTCACACTCCTCTCCCAACCCTTCTTTAAGTGTCTTGACGAACTGCCAGTTTCTCGAATAGTTTGGAATGGATTCAAAAAATGTGCTCCTGGAGGGGAACACTGGCAGAAATTCCACTGTGGAGAGATGCTGGGGTGGGGAGGTTGTGGATACGGGCAGAATGTTTTCTGCGAGGCTGTAAAAGGGACTCTTTTCAGCACAGCCCTGGATAGGAACCATCTTTGTGGGGAGGGAATAAGGGAACATGGTGTTTCCATGGCTTTGCCCTTATGTCATTTCTTCCGCAGGTGTCAGACTTGACCACACCCCACTGTTGGGATACCGAAGGTAAATAAAGATGGATGTTTGGAGTAAGATGCTGGTACCTGACTGTTATCTCTCACTCTGAGCCTCTTGGATCTTATAGTGAATTCTCAGTTCTAGGGGGGATAAATACTCTACTTATAGTTGGGCAGACATTATATGCCTTTTTGTTCTTTATACTTCCCCCCAGATATCTCCTGCCATGATAGGTCTTTTAGGGTACAATACAAATCTGAAAGCACCGCTAAGTGTCCTATCACCTTTCCCCAAAGCTAGGGTAGGTAGATATGTTAAAGAAATCTGTGATTGGCCTGGAGAGATGGCTCAGTGGTTAAAAGCCCTGTCTGCTCTTCCAAAGGTCCTGAGTTCAATTCCCAGCAACCGCATGGTGGCTCACAATCATCTATAAATGAGATCTGGTCCCCTCTACTGGCGTGCAAGCTAACATGCAGGCAGAACACTGTATTAAAATAAATAAATAAATAAATAAATAAATAAATAAATAAATAAATAAATCTGTTATTTATTTCCCTGCAGCTGCTTCTGTGGAAGCCCTCGCCCGGGAGCATGCAGATTTCCCTGAGCACAGTCACTCAGGGCTCATCCGTGTCACCTCCCTAGTATTTGGGTTCCATTCACCAAGTCTCCCAGCATCCTTGTGTCCCCAGTCAGCGTCCATCACCAAAAGTCCTGATAGAGAACTGCCTGTAAGTGTCTAACTGGTTAAATGCGGCTCCATCGAAACTCTCCAATGATATCCTTTTGTGTTGGGGTTGTTTAATTTTTTTTTTTTTTCCGAGACAAGGGTATCTCTGTCTAGACTCGCTTTATAGACAAGGCTGGCCTCGAACTCACAGCAAATGGCCTGCCTCTGCCTCCCAAGTAATGGAATTAAAGGTGTGTGCTACCACACCCAGCCTCCTTTTGCCTTTTGCTCAAAACCTTAAAAGTATTTTTTTTTTCATCTTTTACCCCTGTCCTATATATTCTGTGTGTAGACGTGATGGCTGCCTTCCCTCATGCCTCAAATGGGCCGTGCTTCCTCTCGTGTGTTCTCATGAGGGTGTCCTTCCACTGGAGCCCATAAGCCCACTTTCAGCTAACTCCTTCATGTGCACAGCTCTGTTTTCACTTGCTTCGGGAAGCCTCTTTAGCTCTGAGTTGCTGACTCTTTTATATACTTCTGCAATTGCACTGGTGGTTCTCCTTGGCTTCTAGTATACCGTATTTTTCAGACCATAAGACCCACCCAGTTTTTAGAACAGTAAAACAAGAAAAAAAAAAAAAAAAAAAAAAAAAAACCATTCTGAACCAAGTTACTAATAGTATAATAAAATAATTAAACAAATACGGTAATATTAAACAATGTTCACTCAATAAGAGGAAAGACTTAGAGACTCAAGCACTTTTCTGGTTTCCTGGAAACCCCAAAATGTGGCCCTACTGGAGTCAAGGAGGGACAAATGGTAGCTAGACCTTCCTTATTACTAAACATATTACTGCACTCCCCCTGCCCGGCCCCCTGCAGCAAGCTGACATGCGACTGCTTACCTGGCAGGCTAAGATTGGCATTCAGCTCAGATCAGCACTATGGGGTGGAAGTGGGTGGTGGTGGGGGAGGGGTGGTGGGGCGGAGTGGGGAGGGGCAGGCGGGGAGCCCAAGCTCTGTGTGAGAAGGGATTTTGGAGATACCATACCGCTCACGTCTCTTCCTATTCCTGCAGACACACAGAACCCTGGTACACTGAAGACTGAGGTAAGTGATCTTTCTGTTTGTGCCTGATGGACAGTAATCAAACCATAAGGCACGCCCTAATTTCCTACCCAATTTGGGGGGGGGCGGGAAAGTCTTATGGTCTGAAAAATTCGGCAGTTTCTAAGAAACAACAGCCCATGGCGGCTGCTGGCTTGAGTGTGTGGGCCCTTCCTCCTGTTCCAGACCACGTGGCTTCCCTTCCTCTCATGACTCTGCCCTGGATTCCACAGCTGATCATGTCCATGCTGGCACAGGCTTCTTTTGCTGGGGAGACATTCCACATCTTGTTGGTTGTTTTACGGGCTCTCGACAAAGTCAGGGGTGAACTAAGACATGAGCTCTCATTTCAGCAGCAAGGTGGTGGGCAGTGGGAGGAGGGGCTTCTTGTAGGCGGTGTCTGAAACCTTTGTTGAGTTTCTCCTCTCATTTGGGATGGGGACACTGGGGGATTTGATAGATTCCTTTTGTCCTCTGGAGCATCAGCAATCCAACGAGGCTTTCCACAGGAGCTATACATCAGAGGAGACACAATGGAGGCCCTGGGGACAGGAGGAGCTTTCAACTCTGTACAGAAAAAAAAAAAATGCTTCCATTGGGCACCTACCATGAGCCAGGTTCTGCACCGTGGAAGTGACAAATGCCTTGGAAGACCTCACCCATCCTTCAGTTTTATAGGAATCATGTGAATAAGATGGTAAGGATGGAAAGACTGGAGAGACTGGAGGCTGTACACGGAAACACATAAAAGTCACAGGAGGAAGCAAGAAGAGCATCGGGCTCACTCGGGCCAACCTTATGAGTGACAACACACAACAGTGTTGGAAAGTGTCTCCCAGCAACGTCAATGTCAAGGGAAAAGCAGCATTGAGGCATTTTAGGCAGCCCCATCAACTCCATGAGGATCCCACGGTCCTTACTCAGTCATGTCTTCCTCAGCATGCTGCAAAGGGTTAATCCAACATGCCCTCAACTCACCCCTCCCATCTCCAGCCAATGATCTTTATAGATAGACATGATCTGGCAACAACCTCCCTTCATGCACAAACCTAATGGTTGAAGCCTAGTTGGAAACAGTCACGCTGGTGCTATTAGAGGAGTCCCAGGCGCAGACACAAGACGCGCGTGTCCCCACAGCCACCCACTCTGCTCCCTTGTACACAGATGTATATGCCTCCTGCTCCTTTTGTTCTTTTAAGACCATGACATCAATGCCTGGGAATATCTTCAAATACTCCAGGGACCAAGCAGGCTCATGGGTGAGCCCCTCCCTCTTGCCAAATACTTGGCAGGCTTTTGCCAAGCTGGCCTAACAGGGCCCTGGCCTGAGACACAGCGACAATGAGGAGTTGCCCATTATTTATGGCAGCCTCTTTTTGTTATTGCGAGTGACCTCTGACCGCTGCTTCTGAAGGTGAAGTTTATCTGCTAAGAAGTCAGGAAGTCCTGTGGGTGTGTGATGACAGATGGAAGTTAAGTGCTGAAGTAGGAGGCACCAGTAGGGCCTGTCATCTGTGGGACTGGAGCAAGTAACTTCGAGCAGAAGTCTGAGATGCCCATGCTATTGACTCCCCACAGGCCCACAGACTGGTCCACAGGGTCAACCAGCCACAGGGCAACATGAAACTTGCCAAACCAGAGGTCTAACTCTCTGCCTCATTGGATTTTTGCTACTAGGCAGGTAGCTTGCTTTCTCTAGCTGCCCAGGAAGTAGTAAGATGTGGGGCAAGAGACCAGACTTGCAGAAATCCCATCATGGCAGAGATTAGCATCACTGGGGGGGTGGAGGGGTGGGAATAAATTTCTTCTTGTCTTTGTCCAAGTCAACCATAGCCCAGGTGGGGTGTGGCTGTTCCATCAGTGGAGGTGAGTCCCTGGCAGGACAGCTCTGCTGCTCCATGGAGTTTCTCTTTCCATGCAATGTTGGTTCCACAGGGCAATGCTGCTCATAGGGCTGTGGTGGGCAAGGTGCAGGTGGTGCCCTCGGAAGGCTCCACAGGAAGCCGATTGCACAAGACCCAACTCATCTTCAAGGATGCTCTTGCTAAGGTTGCAAAGCTGTCCCATTTCCTGCTCGTGCACAGCTGTGTTATCTTGTACAGACCCCAAAGGGTTCCTGTCCAGGAGACAAGTGATGAAGAGGTCCTGCCGCAGTTAGAGATAGGGGGAGGCTTAATATCTCGAGATGCTTGCTGCTTCTAGATTATTCCATTCAGGAAAGGAATGAAGACATGAGTGAAGGTTAAGCCTTTATTCACCCTTCTCCCTCCTCCTTCATCCCTTACTTCTTTCTCTGTCTTTCTCTCTCTGGCTCCATTTGCCCTACTCTTCTCTCCTACTCCCCCACTCCTGGAACAGTGCCCCCACCAGGACTTCCTGAGAAAACCGTCTCAGTCAGAAATCCCTAGCAGCCCAGTCCAGCCCTGACAGACCCATATCTCATGGGCAGCCACCCCCATATATCTGTCATCGGGGGGGGGGGGCGGTCACCAAAAGACTTCCTGTCCATTCTACTGTCAGAGGCATTAGTTGTCATCCCTTCTTGGTGAGGGCTCTTGACAATTGCCCTGGAAAGGAAAACAGCCCTTACTAAGTGGAAAGAATGTGACATTTGGGGCCAGGCAAATCTGGACTTGGCTCCCAGATCTGCCACTTCATACCTGTTTGCCCCTTTGGTGTCTGAGCTTCCTCATTTGTGAAATAAACTATGAAAAGATGACAACAGTGCCCTTCTTGGGAATTGCTTTGAAAGTCCATGATTGCAGCTTGCCTACAACACCCAAGGGAGGAAGGGGGGATAGGGAGGGTTAACGCTTCAGAAGATTTCAATGTAGCCTGATTTTCTGTGGCCCTTTTGATTGGATAGACAGTAGGACTTCTCCATGTCTCTGAAATTACAGAAACCACAAAGCATTCCTTTTGCCCACAGCCTGTGCCCTTGTCTTCCCGTTGCTAGCTGTGCGTGAAGGAGCTTTTAACACCCCACAGTGCCCTACTAGACTGGCTCTGGTATGCCATGAGTTGCTCATGTGTACAGGGTGTGTATATGTGGCCATAGAATTTATGGTGTGGACATAAGTCCATGGGACTCAAGGACCTGGCTGACCCGTGGTTCTTAAGCTCCTTCATGGGTCCCTCCTCATAAGCAAGCTCTAGGTACCTTTGTCATCCCAGACTTTGTAGCATGGGATGAGCTCAAGCCAGGATGGTCTGGGAATCTAGCATGGAACTCTATGTGCCATCTTGGTGTGTGCTGTGGCTGCTTCTCTGTGGGTACCACTCAAGGGCTGTTGATGAAAGCAACAAGAAAAGGCAAAAAGGCCCGGGTTTGAAGACTAATGGAAAACTGGTGAGCATGCAGGGGAACTACATTCCCCTCTCCCACCCCCAGGAATTCAGGCCACAGCTAAAGTCCCTCTGCAGAAAGTGCTCCATCTCCATGGCTGCCACCAGAGTTTGGCCACGAACCTGGTTGCCATTTGAAAGGGAGCCTTGACTTTTCCTCGTCATTGCATGGCTTGCTTAAGAGTCTTAGCCGGAGCCGAAGCACCCTGCTAACTCTTCTTAGGCCTGTCATTAAGTTCCAGTGTCAAACAGGAAGGAGCACCTTTTTTTGGGGTTCCTAGTTCTTATCTTAGGGAGTCTTCTCAAAGAAGGCAGGTGACATCAGCCTGCAATGCTGGTAGCTGATGAAGAGCCAGCAGGCACCAGAAGCGGCAGGAATTGCATGCTGAAGGTTGGAGTAGATGAGCTCACAAGTGGGCCTGTAGCGGCGTGACAGGGACATGGGATCCGTGGCATGTCTGTACCAGAGTCCCTCCTGATGGGTCCTTAGTCACAGAACATTGGGTATCTGAGATGGATAAGTATGGGGATGGACTCATGGGATTAGAGAGGCTGTGTTCCATGGTCTACCTGAAGCAAGGTAGAGAGCCAAGTGACCCAGCAGCATCGTTCCGGTCTGAGGCGGAGAGCCAGAGAGCCAGGAAAGCCGAACAGAGCAGGTTCTAGTTGGGGGTTCGTGTCTGGAGGCAGAAGAAGATGGCTGTCCAGCTTGAAGGCAGGGGGAGAGAGAGAGAGAGAGAGAGAGAGGAGAGAGAGAGAGAGAGAGAGAGAGAGAGAGAGAGAGAGAGAGAGAGAGAGAGAGAGAGAGAGAGAGAGAGCATTATCACCTCCTGGGTTTTTGATCCGTTCTTCATACCTTGAGCAGATTAGACGAGCCCACTGTCGTGGGCCCCCATCACAGACACAGCCAAAGTAACGCTGCGCCAAGTGTTTAACTATCCTGTGACCTATCCATGTTGACACATGCAGTTAGCTACCATGGGAACCTGCCTGCATTAGCTTATTCTGTGCTTCCGGCATAGCTAGTGGGACAGTGATGGGTCTTGGTTTCAACCTATGAGCGTGGGTGAATAGCAGATTAGGGAAAAAGAAAAGATGACTCTCGGGTCCAGTGGGAAGCAACTGAGCAGGGCCCCGGGAGTTGAACAGTTTCTGTGACTAATTCAGAAATCTTCAGATGTCCTGCCCCAGGGCCAGGAGGACACCCCCATTTTTTACAGCAGCTCAGTAAACATACAAACCCCTGGGCACTAGGGATGGAAACCTCTCACCAAACTCTTTGTGATCCTCTGGGGTGCCCTCTGTTTTCACCTCTCATCAAGACTTACTAATGAAAAAAAAAAAAATAAAAATAAAAAATTGCCCGACTGTCAACCTGCCAAGAGTCCAATTAGTCAAAACCAGACCTTACAATCCCAAGGCAGGCTGCATGCACCCTGGAGGATGCCTGATAAGAAGCCAGCCTTTTAGCTGGCAGGGGAAAGGGGCCTGGGAACAGTAGCGGGCGAGTTTCCAATTCCCGGCACAGTTCCGGCTCCTCTGGAGAGCCCCGCTCTCTTCCTGACCCACCCATTTGTATAATCACTTGGGGACTTGGCTGAAAAGTTATCTTTGCTAGATGCCTTTCCCATCTACTAGCATTAGTTTGATGGACTAGGCGCCTCTCCTTCACTTCCCACGCCTTCAGCGAGGGCCTGGCGGGGTGTCAGCTACTGAGGGGACCCGAGTGAGCTATGCATGATCTCCGCCCTCCAGTGCTCAGAATTTGCCATGGTGATGGGACTGGTCCATGCTCCTGCCATCCAATTTGGACATTTGGGACCCCCCCCCCCCTTACACGCCTTAAATTCAATCATACATCTGAAAAGCTGACAATAACGTTTTTGTTTCATTTCAACTGAAATAGCTGCACGGGGCTGGTGGCTGTGTAGTGGGGGAGCGCAGTTATAAAACGAATGAGTGATGGGAAAGAAAAGGCCATAACAGGGTCTTCAGGGCTGTGATTAAAGTCTGCGTGAGGCTGGGTGAGTTACCCTAAGCAGGCCCGTCTGCTTTTGTGTTGGGCACAAGCAGGGTTGTTGAGGGGAATGGAAACAAAGCGTTCCTGGACCCAGCTCGGTTGACATCATAGTGTCTCCCACTTGTTAACACCTGGACTTACCAATGGGACCTGTGAGGCTGGACTAGGGCAGAGGTGAGCAGAGATGGACAGAAGGCAAGTTCAGGATCTAGCCCAGTCTCCTTAGCACGCATGTCAAGGTCCCTGCATCTCATTCACTCACTCACTCACTCACTCACTCACTCACTCACTCACTCACTCTCTCCTTGCTGAGGGCTGAATCCCAGGCACACTTCCTGCATGGGAAAGTCCTCTTGTTCAATTGCATACGACTTTGAGAAGGAAGTCACTTTTTTGGTGTTGTTGGCCTTTCGAGACAGAGACAGGGTTTCTCTGTGTAGCCCTGGCTGTCCAGGACTTGCTTTGTAGACCAGGCTGGCCTTGAACTCACAGAGATCCGCCTGCCTCTGCCTCTCTGAGTGCTGGGAATTACAGGCATGCGCCACTGCACCTGGCAGAAGTCACTTTGAAAAAATTCCCATTTGATTATATTGCTCCCTATCGAAAATTGACTAAGATATGGAAAATGGTAAAAAAGAAATCACACGCCCCACCGTGTATAACTTCATGGTACATTTCCTTTTTTACCTTTGTATTTTCTGACTTCCAGTTGGTACCTGGAACTTAGAAATTTCTCTTCAGAGTGGATGTTGCTCTTTGTTTGCTTAGCATTTGTTCTTTCCTTGTGCTTTCAAATACCAGGTTTTGTTCTGGGAATCTGTGGGTTTAGTTGAAAGTTAGCTCACTAGCTTCCTGGTAGGGTTGGCCCAACATGCAACAGGAAGTTGTCTAGTGGCCTTTGCAGCCCTAAACATGAAGCCCTAAGCATGGTGCTTTTGTAGGTTGTCTTTCTTTGTGTCTAGAACTTTGGCAATTTTGGCTGGAGTTATGTGGCAGCTACCTTGGGCTGTGTTACCAATGCTGAGGCTGAAATGATTGACAAGATTCAGGGAGGAAAGATGATAGAAACCCAGACCCTTGATGACCGAACCAGCCCTGTACCATCTACCTCCAAATCCTTGTATGACACAGACATTAATTTACCTTGTTTGGCCCCCTTTTTGATGTGGGTTCTCTCACCTGTAGCTACTGGAAATTCTTTCCCAATATGTAACTTATGCTAATGTACGTATTCAAGTGTAGCATTTCCATAACTCCTCTGCCTGTCTAATTTTCATCGCATTTGTCTGACCTACCCATACCCTGAATAAATGTGCGTGCATGCCTGTGCACACGTGTGTCTGTGTGGGAAATATAGTGAATGCACACTGCTGGAAAAACAAAACAAAACAACAACAACAACAACAATAACAGGCACCAAAATGGCAGAGCAAGGCAATCTCAGCCCTCTGATTTCAGAGGAAATGACAAGTCAGTCTCCCAATAGTCCCAACACTCTGGCTCATCCATCTCTGTTTCACAGTAATGGCTGTAAACTTTCCTTTGTCGTGTCACTCAGAAGAGGAGACACCGCCTATCTCCTGCCTTAGCTCCACCTTCTTCCAGGCTCTGCACCCCTAGCCTTCCTCTATCCTTGGTAGTTATGCCTTTGGTCACTTGTGGGCTCAGAATCTCCCTCTCTGCAGGAGCCTCCTCACTGCCACTGAAGTCTGAGTCACTCTCATTTCAGTAGTTACCATGGAAACAAGCCCTAGCCAAGCAAAAGTGGTTGTCTTTGACGCTGTGGCCCTTTCAAGTGTTTGTGTTATAATTGGCTATGTCATCATCTTTATACATATTTGTAGGAAAAAGAAAAAGAATAAAATATGACTCCGACTTCATTCCAAGCATAAAATTTACCATGAGATGGATATTAGTCCTAACAGGCAAAATAGAAAACCATTATGTTTCAAGTCTAGAAGAAAGCAGGGGTATCCCTGGGGACACAAACAACTCCAAAGGAAAATAGAACAAAGAAATAAACACTGGTGAAATGAATGCTATTAAACTTAAAAAGTATGTATTAAAAGATATCAATAAGAAAGCTGAAGTCTTGGGGTGTAGCTCAGTGGTAGGGCGCTTGCCTAGTGTGAGCAAGTTGAGTTGAGTTGAGTTCTGTTCCCAGCACAGGAGAGGCGTGCTGGGGCTGAGTGAGTAAAAAAATAATCAGAACGCAGAGCACTAGCAAAGACTGTGTCTTCATATTACTTAATATGCCGTGGGACAAGTAACAGAATCAAAAGACTTTACAGTTGCTTTATGAGGAAGATACACACACAGCCCACATATACACAAGAACATTTAATGCTATTAGTTGCTATTAGGCCTTGAATCTGAAACCTCTACCCTAGGCTGGTGCTTCAGGTATTTATTTCCCAGCTTGTGGTGGTGTTTTGGGAGGCTGTGGAATGTCTGGAGGTAGAGCCTCGCTGGTGCAAGTAAGTCACTGAGGGCCAGAGGTTCAGATTTATTTTATTCTGAAGTCCGTGTGTCCCTGTGTGCATGTGTGTATGTGAGTGCAGGCTGCCTGCCAGGCAGTATCAGATCCTCATGGAGCTGCACTGCAGGTGTTTGTGAGCTGCTTGGTGTGACTGCTGACAACCAAGTTCGGGCCCTCTGCAGGAGCAAGATATGCTAAGCCATCTCTCTAGTCCCAGGACCAGACTTTAGAGCTTACCCTTGATCCGCGGTTTCTCGGCGTCTTCTCTGCTTCCTGTGCATTGTGATGTGAACGGTTTTCTCTCTGTACATGCTCCCGACACTGCACTATCCTATCCACAGAGCCCAGGTTCCTGCCTTGAGTTCCTACCTCGACTCCCTCAGTGATGGGCTGTATGCATCCTGTAAGATGAGACAATCCCATTACTCAAGTTGGTTTGGGGCAGTGGTTTCATTACAATAATAGAAATAAAACAGCCTGCAAGTTATGTTCTGGCAAAGAATTTGAGTACACTTGGTCTGTGTTCTGAAAAATTGAGTAAAATGAATGAAAAAAAAAAAAAAAACAAAACAAACCCCGAACTAATATACTAATTAATGTTTTAAAAGATTTATTTATTATTATGGATACAGTGCTCTGTCTGCATGTACACCTGCAGGCCAGGAGAGGGCATCAGATCACATTACAGATGGTTGTGAGCCACCATTGTGGTTGCTGGGAATTGATCTATACTAGTTATTTTGACAAAGTAAATTTCAACACAGCACCGCGGTTGGGCTGTGGCGTGGTTACTGCTGGTGGCTTTTGGTAAGGCTTACGGTGAAACGTAAAAAAGGGTTAAGGTAAAACGTGGAGCTCGATGTCTAAGATGCCACAGAAGTTGAAGCGTGTCTTTATTGAGAGGCTGTGTGCTTTGCACTGGAAATAGGAGGGTGCCTTGAGGCAACCTCAGGATGTTGTGACACCTTCTTTGCCTGCAACTTTAAACACGAGCCATTCTCTGGCCAAACTGTGTGGTTGACATCTTCCTAGCCTCACCTGGAGTGTCAGATCCTCATTCAAGTCGTGGACAGGATCCATTTGTTGGTGACTGGATGGTAGAGGTACTGAAAGCTGACTGCTTACCAGGGTTTATCCTCAGGGCCGGTGTGTGTGTGTGTGTGTGTGTGTGTGTGTTACCTTCCCAAGCAGCTCACTCTGTGGTTCTCCCTCTCAGAGGAAAACCTCCCACCTGACCAGGCAAATCCTGCCCTGAATAAGCTCCCTGCTCATTAAGTCAACAACGGCTGATGGGTGATCCTAATTGTATCTGTAAGACCATTGTGTTTATTGTACTGTGGCCCCAGAAGTGACACTCACGTTTGTGGTCCTGCCTACTGAAGCTCAAAGTGGGGAGACTGAAGAATGTGGGGGACCTTGTGTATCTTTTTCGAATTCTGCCAAGCTCGAATCTGTTTAGCGTTCTTCCTGGGTAGCCTCTGCTTTCTCATCTTGGTCTCCTCTTCTTGCACTCTCTGCTTGTGTTTTGCTCTGTTCCAGCTGGTACTACTTAGTGCCTTCACTTTCTAGAATGTTCCCATTCTTTTCTGTGAGGGCTTGCATTTTCTCTCTGTCTCTGTCTCTCTGTCTCTGTCTCTTTCTGTCTCTCTGTCTCTGTCTCTTTCTGTCTCTCTGTCTCTGTCTCTGTCTCTCTCCCTCTCTCCACCCCCAGGTGTGACTCTCCCTCATCTAGCCAAGTCCTGTCCTAGCAAAGGCCTTCATGTAGGGCAATGCTGACTAGCTCAGGCCAGCTGGAGATGTGGTCTCACTACACTGTACTCCCAGTTTGCATGAAATACTCATACCCAACCACCGGCTCTGTATGTGTCCACTGCCATCTTCTTAAACCGAGGGGACTGGATCTAATGCCATTCGCCATTTTGTCTTTTGCACCCAGGTCTGGTACTTAGTGGGGTCCAATGAACACATGTTGAATATATGGATTGGTGTTCTGCCTGCTTAGCTGTGCAAGGATTGGGACTGCGCCTCCTTAGTCCCCTGTCCCCCAATAATCTATGATTACACAGCCCAGTCTAAGCACCTCAACTGAAAGTGACTTCCAAACATTTGGAAGCATAGGGGAGCTCCTACAGCAAGTAGCTCCGTGCTGTCACTAGCCACTCTGCAGCCAGCCAGCCATGGCACAGTCCTCTTTTCAGGCTGTGTGCATCCCAGTAACACTCCCGCCCCCCGCTTCCCCCCAAAGGCAGAAAGGTTGGCTATGGACACTCAGCTTCAAAGACTTGCCCAAGTATGGCCTCTGCTTTCAGGTAGTTTCTGTCGGCCAAATTGATTTGGTGAAGACAGACACTTTTTCATCCCTCTTCTTTGGCAGGGAAAACAGACAGTTCCCCCAAATCCTTTATGGCTGGCAGCATTGGGGAGCCAGAAGGCAACTATGCTGGCCACCATGTGGGGTGTCTGTGCTGCCACCGTTTGCCCTGAGGAACCTACTGGCCTCTCCTGGACAGTCGCATGGCTAGTGGTTGTGTCCCTTAGCCAGCAGCGGGCAGCAAGCAGCAGACCACCCGGGTATAGGCCTGTTTCCTATTTGCCTTTTGCCATGTGGCCTGTCCACCTCAGCTGCCTGAGGAAGGCCAGCTGCCTGGCAGGAGTCCGGAGATGCAGTGAGGCCTGTCTAGCCTGGATTACTCCCCTTGGCACTAACTTTATGGGAGAGCCTGGGAGAAGCAAAGGCCAGGCTAATGTCCAGTGTCATGTGACCTAGGAGAGGCCAGATGCTTCAGAGGAACTGCCAAACTCTTAGCAGAGGGAGAGACACAAGCTTGGAAGGAAACGAAAGAGCCATGTCTCTCTTGGAACAAGTTGGCGCTGCAAGAAAGCCATGTGGAAGGTTCTTCTAGGCCAAGCGTGTCGAGAGTCCGATCTTTAAGAGGTTCTAAATCTTTAGAGCTAGAAGCAAGGACAAATCGATATTTTTAAGCTGCCAACAGATAGTTAGTTCTTCTCTCAGGGTAGAATCGGAACCCATCCCAGGGGTAATTTACTTGGTGAAAAGCACATGTGAGGGCCGAGTTAAAATCCTGTTTCAGAGTGGTTAAGTCTGACTGAGGGCTACTCAGTCCATATAGCAACGTATAAAAGTGGTGGCTCTCTGTCTAAGGGAGATGGGTTTCAGGATGCTGCTGGCCCTCCATACAGTAGGGGCTGAGGAGTGGACCACCGGAGAGGGGTGCAGTTGATGGGCCGAGATGCAATGGTATATAATATGCTTTTTACCAAGTGTTAACTAGGGAAATTTCTTTTCCAGCAAAAATGTGCTCTTACCTGCAGGAAAGCATCCGGGAAAATGGAGAGAGGGTTCAACAAGACCATAGGACTAAGAGACACTTGAGAATCAGAAAGGCAGAAATGAATATGAGCCCTGAGAAACACAAAGCAGAGAGTGCTACTGTTCTGGGGCAGGCTCACATCACCAGGGGTACAGTCTGCCGTGGAAGGGATGGCATGGTGGACTAGCTTGCTTCATGGTGATGGAGGAATGTGGTGGTGACTGGTCATATCACAGTGGCATACAGGAAGCAGAGAGCTTGGGACAGAAGTAGGCATAGGCTATTTCACCCTCGGGGCCCACCTGTGTCTACAAGATAGACTCTGTACCTCTCCAAACAGTGCAACTAGCTCGGGACCAACTATTCTGACACACGAGCCAATCCAAATCCTAAGTGCAGGCAAAGAGCGATAGTAGGGTGACATAGGCCAGTTTCAGGGGCAGCTGTCCCAGTTTGGCTTTCCTATGGAAAAGCAGTCAAATTTTGTTTAAAAAAAAAAAAAAAAACTGCCTTCCTTTTGTACTTTGTAGAGATAACAAAAATGACAGGCTCTCTGATCCTTTGAAATTTTATTAACTGCTCTCCAGGCTTGCCCTTACACCCATGATGGAATAAATGTTTTGAAATATATCTATTTTCATAAGCAATGTTATAAGTACACAACCTAGATTTTATGTCAAATATCAAGATAGGTGCTTGTGTGGTATGCATGAGTATATGCACATATGTGCACTGACACACATGAGGGCCACAGGTCCATGTTGAGTGCCATACCTCAGTTTCCACTCACCTTGTTCTTTTGAGGCAAGGTCTCTCCTTTGGTCCTGCACCTCTCCGATTAGATGAGGTTGGCTGGACAGCAAGTCCGCGGATTCTTCTGCCTGTCTTACCAGCATTGCGGTTACAAGCACATGCCACTGTGCCCAACAGTGACTGAGCTACCTCCCTAGCCCCAGTCACACATTTTATCTACTCTTGTCACAGAGTCATCAGTTGATTGTGTGCCCACTACAAGCACAGCAGTGTGCGCCTTTGGTATACCTTATCTGAAGCCCACAAAGTCTACTATTTCCCACTCGTCTGGGCCTTTCGGATTTGGATGCCAGAGGTCTAAGACTCGGTCTCAGTTCCCATCGGTTTGTACACCCATTCCACGTGGAAGCCCATCAGCAGCTGGCTTCAGCCACAGCTCAATCTAGAGTCTTGTAAAATGCTGTTGAACATTTTTTTCCTTTCTCCTTTGTCTTCTGACTTTGACTTCCTTTGGGCATTAGGCTGATGTTTATCTTATAGACATTCCCTTTCCATAATGGGTAGGTTGCCACTGAGGATCCCATAAACACATCATTCCAGCATGAGATATAGATGAGAGTGAAAAAAAGCACCATCTGTTTTTCAGAATACACACACACGTGCACACACACACACACACACACACACACACACACACACACACACTATATCTATATATATTTACATATTATACATTTATTTGTAATTTTTTTTCAGGAAAAAGTTTGGATTGGGTCTTGTGTCTGTCCCTCGCTGATCACTATGTTGAAGAGTGGAACCCTGTGGCTCCTTCTGGAATATTGTCACCACTTCTGTGGTGGTGAAAGGTAGGGGCTTAATGACATGAGTCATGGTGGTTTTATGTCCGTCAGAACCATGTGGAGTGGACGAGGGCATTCCCCAATGTATAGGGCTTCTGGGGAATCTAAAACAGGCATCTGCGTCAACCATATTTATGCACCTCGGAATCAAGATTTGGACAAAAGTCTTGTAAATAATCTTGTCAGTCCTCTCAAATCAGAAGACAAAGAAGCAGACCCAAAAAGCTGAAGAAATGCCTGTGCGCTCATTCCGCATTGTGACACATCATGGGCAGAACTCAGCCAAGAGGAAGTCAGTCTTGACCCCAGAAACATTCATCCAGCAGAAGAAAGACAGAGAAAGACAAAGAGCTGATGACAACACCGCATGGTGGGTGTTAGGAATCAGAGTGGGCGTGTCTGGGAGCAATAGGAGGGCCTTCTAACACAGTTTGGGGGGGGGACCCTCTGTGAGGAGACGATATCAAAGTTAAGATCTGAAGACTAGGTATAGTAAGTAAGAAAGTGCTGGATGCTGTAACAAAGAAGCTCCTGACATTCTGTCATTTCAACTTCTTTACATCTTATTCTCAGAGCTGCCACTGTGTTCGGGCTGGGGGGGTGGGGGGGAAAGGGCGGGCTGTCTAGCGGTTCAGGGACTCTGACTCCATTTATCTCCAAGGACGTGGTGTCCTTCAGTTGGTAACGAGGATACGAGGAGGAGAAAACACTCCGGCTTCTTGACTGCTCTGGCCACTCCCACACATATTCCCTAATGAATTTTAGTGCCAGGGCTAACCAGGGATGAGAGAGAGACTTGGTGCCAGGTCCAGGCTTGGGAGATCTGGAATCTCATTCTGAACACTTGGGTGCCTCCGCGACCTTTCTCAACTCACTGTCCCCACCTCTGAGACCCCATGCTGTATCTATTCTGCCATGACCTCTCTTCCATCTGTGTGCCTGGACACTCTTTTCTTCCATACTCCCAAACATTGAAAGTCTGCCTGCTGCTCAGTCCGAAGTCCGGCCCCCGCCTGGCTCTGGCACTTATTTAACGGTCAGATTCTTCCCTGTGTTTTCCTTCTGTCAACAGTTTCACGCTATCAGCTCCAGCTGCCACTGGCGAGCCCATCACATTAGAGCCCAAGAAGCCACACCTGCTGCGCCCAAGCTGTTTATCTCCATAATCCCCCTACGGTCTGAAGTACAAACAGGGGATTATTTATTTTCCCTCCTGACATCCACAAAGCTGTTAAAAGTCTGGGCGTGCTGGTAGTTTACATGAAGTTTACTCTAATTACATACTAGAGTGCCATAAAAGGAAGACCGGAGCCTCATTATCGAGGGACCCATTTTACATTTTTCTCCTCTGACCGAAACTGTTTAAAAATGAGGGGTGCTATCTCACTCTAGCCAGACATAAATTTCAGGGCTGTCAAAATGCCCTTGCTGAATCACAGCATATCTCATGCTTCAGAATGTCTTGCTTGTCCACCCTGGCTATAGAGAGAGGAAACATCACAGCCCTCTGACTAACCCCTCCCTTGCCCCCGACGTGCATGGAAAGCAGTGCCCCTCACATACAACACAAGCCTGTGACACTGCTCAGGGCTCCTGATTTTTATGTTTTAAGATCCATCCAGAACACTTATATTGCTCTTTGAGGAAGTTTTCCTGGCTTTCTAAGCACTTGGGACACTCGGGCTGTGTGTGACACCTATACATATGGTCATAAGTGTCCTTTGATGGGCAGTACCTCAGTATCCACCAATAGAACCCAAACATCCATCACCTTCAATGGCTTCCCTCTGCCTGACACCAGGACAGAGCGCAGGGCAATTTTCTCATCTTTGTCAACACTGACATTATTTAGGACAGATCCATTTCTGGCTGCTCCGGGAAGAGAGCTAGTTTACAGCTGCAGAGTTCCGAGTGAGGGTGCGGTGGGGCGGGGGGGGGGATCTACCTCAACTTTAAACTGTTTGTCACCAGGTCCTGTAGCAGCATCCCCTCCCCCAGCCACCACTAGCTTTCAGCTCACTTCTTCTCCTCAACAAGGAACTGAAGAGTGAAGGAAGCCTCTCCGCCTGCCACCTTCTTTCCTCTCTCCTACCCTGGGTGTAGACACAACTGCAGCTCTGTCTCTATATCTTGCATGCTAGTGCTCTGATTGTGTGAACCGAGCATGTCTGACAGCTGACACATGAGCGGCACACACCAGTCACCCGGCTGAGTGCTTTTCACGTAATAATTCACCCAGGCTTCACGCTAACACCAGTGGGTAGATTTAGTTGTTATCTTTATCCAGAGACAAGGAAAGCTTTGGAGGAAAGATGGAAGTCATTTCTTCTGGAAGTGATCCTGTCTGTCTGGGCTGATAAACACCAGGTCACAGGACTACAGACACCAGGCTTTATCCTGACTCTCAGATAATGGGGCGTGTACGGGCATTAGTTAAATGGATAAATTGCAGCCAGAGAGTGCCAGCTCATGCTGCAGTTCTCTGACAGCGGCAATCCCAGCTTCATTTTATCAGGGAAATAATTGCAAAAGGGAAGGTTGAAAAAATACCAGGCCAACCTGCCCGATTCAAGGCGCCCAAACAGGCCTGTCTTCCTGGAGCTCTCGAGAGTTGTACCCTTGCTACCATTTCTAAAGATTACTCTGTCTTCCTTCATTTGCAACCTCAGGCTGTGTCACTAAACTGAGTTCCTTGATGGTAGGGTAAGATTTTTGTGGGATTGGAAAGACAGAAGAGGCGGGTCAGCTCTGGTGCTTCAGAGCAAACTAGGGGGCGGGGTCACTGTGAGACCTTAGGCAAGTGCTTTCAGCTCTCTGGTCTTCATCTGTCCTCAGGACATTTGCTTATTTATCCCAGTGAAAGGGAGGGATGGAGGGACGGAGGGAGGGAGGGAGGGAAAGAAGGAAGGGGGGCAGTAATCATAAGGTAGTAATAAGAAACTCATGAATCTGACTTGGAGAACTTGTCCCTCAGAACTATACATTGGTGATTAAGCCAGTCATGCAGGCGATCGCCTCACATCCTTACCAACATTTATAATGCATCTCTAAGGTGCATACTTAAAGCACATTAACATCTCTGCAACTGGACACAGCTGACCATTGGCAGCATCTTGTAACCGCCTCGACTCTCCCTAGACCAAGGGCAACCGCCGTTACCTGTGCTTGAGCAAGCATCAGAATGCCAGCGTGAGGGGTTGGCAGAGTAAAGAACAGGTGTTGGACTGAAGACTGGCCTGCCGGAAGTTTAAGACCACCCTCTTAACGTGGAGCAACCAGACAGAAGGGTGAGCCGGGACGAGAGGGAAACGGGGTGCTTCAAGTCTATCTAGTTGCATAACTGCCTCAGCAAGTTGCTGACTGGGCTCCCTCAATCCTTTAAAAGTGATTTTAGCCAGGCATAGCGAGGCACCCCTTTAATCCCAGCGCTTGGGAAGCAGAGGTAAGCGACTCTCTGTGAGTTTGAGGATGGCCTGGTCTACACAGCCAGTTTCAGGACAGCCAGGGCTACATAGAAAGACCAGGTCACACAGAAAGTGACTCTAAGGGTTGTAGATACTGCTCAGTGGTAGAGTAAATGCTGAGCATGTGTGGGCCACTCAGGCTTTACTCCCTAGAACACACACGAATGCCGAGAAATTTAAAGCGAAGTGTACTGTCATGGTTTAGTAAGAAACACTTGCTATTTCTTGGTGATATAACAAAACAAAGGGATGTCTCGGCACTGATGACGGTTCAGAAACATCCAAGTGTCATGGCAAGAGATGCGGTTCACAGAACAGTGGATCGGGGCCCATATCTTAAGGCGCGTAAGTGTGCTTATATACAGTCAGCCCCGTGTTCTACGTTTGTGGACTCAACCAAATTCAGACTCAAAATAACTGTGCCTGTAAGCTGACCAGGTGCCAGTTTTCCTTTGTTCTGCCCTAAAGAATACAGCGTAGCAACAATCTCTCTTGCATTTCTACTGTGTTAGGCACTGGAACTCCTAGAGGTGATGTAAGCTCCTAGAGGAGGGTGTGTATAGCTTATGTGAAAACTCTGTGCGTTTTCTGTATAGGTGACTTGAGCACCCTTAGACTTCGGCCAATCTAGCACTTCCTAAAAATCAATACTCCCGAGACTGCCAAGGGTCCGCTCTATATTTCTACACGTCGATTAGGACTTGCGTAAGGCACAGTGCAGTAGAAGTGTCATTCACCTCTCTATTCACTAAGAGCTTTCTGTAATCTTCCAGAATTTGCTTCCTATGCTGGATTCTCATCGTGTCTTCTGGTGAAGGCTCAGCGTTGAGAACAGTGTTAGTCACAGTGCAGCGAGGGGATGGCCATTTTAAACGCAACCAAACAGGATGGTTCTGGAAGGGTCAATGTGGGGGTGCGGGACACAGGGAGCAAGAACAAGAGAGTATGGGAAGATAAAATGGCCAAAGGGGCTTTAATCCAGAAACTGTGGACAAAACCATGCTTAGGCTCTGAAGGTGCAAAGGAAGAGTGCTTGCTGTGGCTTTTCTGGGATCTGGTATGATGCTGCTGGTTTCCATGGTAACACACTCAATGTTTGCAACCTACAAGGAGCTTGGCTGCACCAGACAGATGAAGACACTGAGAAACTTATGAGCTTAAGAAGCTTCCTCATCTTCATTATTCAGATTTTATCGTTACAGTGAGTGACACATTCTTCTCCTCTCTTCCATTCATTTTGTTTTTGAGGCAGCGTTTCTCTGTATAGCCTTGGCTGTACTGGACTTGCTTTGTAGATGAGGCTGGCCTTGAACTAACAGTGATCTGCCTACCTCTGCCTCCTGAGTGCTGGAAGTAAAGATGTGAGGCACCATGCCCAGCATTATTCTATTCTGTCCTGTCCTGTCCTGTCCTGTCCTGTCCTGTCTTGTCCTGTCCTGTCCTGTCCTATCCTATCCTATCCATCCCATCCTATTCTATAAACCATAATAGTAGCCTACTTTCCACTGCCAGGCATCCCCAGAGCACTTCACCTCTTTTTGAGCCAGAGCATGCATTACAGGTGATGTCCTGTATGTTTTAATTCTGTGTGGCTACAGGGGATCCCCAAAAGCCTGTCAGAGAGAAGAAAACAAGAGCACAGAGTTAAACACCAGCAGTAAGGAGATCATGGTATAAGGATTAAAAGTGCCAGCAGAACTTGACCTTGTGCTAGCAGAGTCCTAAGGACTCTTGTAAGATCCACTCTATGTGATTATAATAAAAATAGGATATTAAAATGACCCACGAACCCACCAATCTAACATTGTTTAATACTTTCTTGTCTATCTTTCAGATATTTTTGTGTAGAGTTATAGTTTTTAAAGAAAAAAATAGAAGCATATTATGACCAAATTTTTTAAACCTTCCCCCCATTTATCACAATTCACACATCGCTTGTGCCAACTAAGGATTTCCTTGTTATTTATATGACTGTTCTCCAGCGTTATGATTTCCTTTTCATCCAGAAGCATTTTCCTAACGAGAAGATGGAGACTTACGCAGGTAAGAAAAAGGTCAGCGTTAAGAAAACAAATGCAAACAGGACATAAGAGCATGGAGCAAAAAAAAAAAACAAACAACAAAAAACAAAAAACAAAACAAAACTCTGAAAACATTCCCAACATCTGTTTTCTGTACAGTGGAAGGGTTCTTCGTGAACTTTGTTGGAGAGGCCGTCAGGAGTAGGGGTGTCAGCAACAGATATAATGAGATACAGAGTTTGGGAGACAAGTTGAGACCTCAGGAGCTGCCCTGGGCATAATTCTCCATGAGATGCCAGAGCCAACTGCAGGGTTTGATTTGTCATCACAGACAGCCTCTTTAGGTTAGCCCGTCCAGAGCCCCGAAGTTCGGAGCTGGCGTTCTCATAAGATGACTGTGAAAACATCGAGCCAAAGCATTCTTGTGTAACCTGGGGGCTGACTGGGTGGGTCTTTATCAAAATGTTATTCTTCCCCAAAGGCATTCATCATTTTCAACCAAGGCTTTATTCTGGTGTCATGGAGTGCCGTCTTGCTTTGGGCAGGTTCAAGTAGCAGCCTTCAGGAAAGAAAGGGTACTCTGACTGCGTCCAGGGAGCTGTCACCATGATTAATTAGCACTATGAATCCCAGGTGGGTAACAGGGAGCAGCGCAGTCTGGCCTACTGTTTGTGCTTACCCATGACACAGGCTCGGCTCATGTCCCACACCCCGTCATCGCATCCCCCTCCCCCCACCCTCGCCCCCCCAGTGGCTATCCTTAATTCTAGCTTCCAGAAGTCAATGGCTGCCAAGGATGGCAACGGTTCTGGCCTTCAAACCTGAAAAAGATAAGAGATCCAGGCTGGCTTTGGGTTTAACCTCATCCTGTAAAGCCTGAGCCTCGAGGTTATTTATTTTTTTTTTTTTTCCCCAATCCACTCTGCTTCCACTAGCCCCTTCACTACTGGGCTGCTATTTGTCTCTCTGTTGTCATCTTCTACCTCCACGCCAGCAGGACACCACTGCTAGGCGCTTGGTTCCTTCCTTTCACCTCTAGCTATGCCCCCCTGTACCCCCAGGATGGACCTGCCTTTTCCCTTTGCCCGTGTAATCCATGGCCTCCTTCTAGACTGAGTTTTAGTACCATTCTCTTTGGAAAACCTTGCTGGGTCCTCGTGTGATGAGGTAAGTCCCTCCATTCATACGTCTCTGAAGGGTGCTGACTCACGCTTTCTAGATAAGTCCCTGACTTGCCCAGCTGGACCAAGAGCTTCTTAGGAAAATGCCATCTTTGTCCTCACTTGAGTTGCAGCCCCTAAGAGTAGTGCCTGGCACAAAGAGAAAGACTCCTGAATAGCTAGAAGTAAGATGAAATAATTGCAACTAGATGAAAGGAAACAATGTTTGAGCTCAAATATTCTACATAGTATCTGCTATGATTGAACACAAGAACAATCCCCTTAGGCGTTAAACATCTGGTCCCCAGCCGTTGGCGTATTGCAGGAGATTCTTTAATCTTTAGGACTAGACAGAGGACGTAGATTGCTGGGGGTCCTTGCAGGTATCTGGCTCTGCCTCTTTCTGTCTCTCTGCTTCCTGGCCAACTGAAATGAGGCGCTCTGCTCAGCCACGCCCTCCCCACCAAGATGGATTGACACCTCTGAAGCTGTCAATCAAAATACAACTCCTCCTCTTTCACACCATTTTTTTCTAGTATGTTGTCACAGCAACGAGAAAAAGTAATAAACACAGTATCCTAAAAGCCCCACTGCTTCCCTCTATCCCATCCTCATCCCATTCGTGAATTGGTGATGAGCGCTGGGTTTGTGATATCAGTTGACTGAAACAGGGGAAATGACAGGAACCCACCACGACTCAGTGACATCCTCAATTTGACTTGTGTATTATTAGTCAACATAACAAACATCCATTAGAAAACAGCCACGCACATGAGCAGTGAAATAACCCACCAGAGATAATCTCTGTGCCTATGATACGTATGTTTATTCATTTTTTATTACCTTTTCTATTGAAAATACATTGCCTTTGCCTATGTGTTTGTATGTGAATCAATTTTAGATTGAATCATGGATCCTGAGCTGGGCTGGGGAGGCTTTGGATTGGACTATATTCTGTTTAAAAGGCGATTTTGTTTATTTTCCCCTCTGGACACTGAAGTTGGCTGCACTTGAAGGATAAGTGTCCTTCCCCCCCATTCCTCCCCCCCTCCCTGCCTTCCCCTTGCAGGGGTGCATCTCTGACCTCAGCCAAGCTTCCTCATTCTTCTCGGGCCTTTTGGGTTTACCTTCATGCCCCAGAGACTCGGGGGCTCAGCTGAAGCTTTAGGCAGGGTTTAGACACAGAGTGGTGGCTTTCCTGCCTTCTCCCTCTGCGTTATTTTCCTCATGTTGCAGTGGCTACAGCTGTCTTATGTTGGTTCTTCAAGCCAGTGAGGTGGGGCTTTCTATTTTTTCTTTTTCTTTGTTCTCTGTCAATACTCTGGGAGCCCTTTGCTCTAAATCACTCTGTAGCGCAGGCACATGTTTATGTAAATTTCCCCCAGCAGTTTTAGCCACATTCTGTGTGGACAATGGACTCATGAAAATGTTTAAAAAAGATATATTTATGTATTCATGAGTGTTCTACCTGCATGTACAAAGAGGGCACCAGATCACATTATAGATGGTTGTGAGCCACCATGTGGTTGCTGGGAATTGAACTCAGGACCCCTAGAAGAGCAGACAGTGCTCTTAACCTCTGAGCCACCTCTCCATCCCCCAATAAGAACTATTTGGCTGTCCAGTTAATTGGATCAGAATTTGATTCTCATTTTCTTGTTTTGTTTTCCGAGACAGGGTTTCTCTGTGTAGCCTCGGCTGTCCTAGACTTGCTTTGTAGACCAGGCTGTCCTCGATCTCACAGGCCTCTGCCTCCCGAGTGCTGGGATTAAAAGTGGGCACCAACCTTACTGGCCAGACTTTGACTCTTATAGCAGCGAGTGCTTACTGACCTGGACTTTGGATGGATTCCTGATGTCTGGGACTGTCAGCATCCTCATTTAGAAAACGGAAATGGTAATCCTAATGCATGTGTGGATGAAGAGACAGTGGCTATTGGATGAGAGTTAAATTAGACAATGTAGGGCTGGGGTGTGGCTTCAGTCAAGAGCTTAACCTGCTTTTGCAGAAGACCTGAGTTCTGTCCCCAGCATCTGTGTTGGGTGGCTCACAATCACCATAATTCCAGCTCCAGAGGAAGATGCCCCTAACGTCCACGTACACCTGAATTTACACACATATTCTCTCTCTCTCTCTCTCTCTCTCTCTCTCTCTCTCTCTCTCTCTCTTCTCTGTCTCTCCTCTCTCTCTTCTCTCCTCCTCTCTCTCCTCTCTCCTCCTCTCCTCTCTCTCTCTCTCTCTCCTCTCTCACACACACACACACACACACACACACACACATATAATTAAAATGATTTTTAAAACCCCAAATCTTTAAATTAGATAATGTAAACTAATTTAAAAATTGCCAAGAGCATTAGTGCTCTTGTTGTCATGTGTACATGTCTATGTATGTGTGTGTGCATGTGTGTGTGTGTGTGTGTGTGTGTATGTGTGTGCATAGATGCCCTTGTGGTGGCAAGAAGTAGGTGCAGATGTCTTTCTCTGTTGCTCTCCACTTTATTTTTTTAAAGACAGTCTCTCGCTGAGCCCGGGGCTCCCTGATCTGGTGGGCTGGGCCATCCTCCCATTCTTCCTCCCTAGTACCGGGTTATAGTGCTGCCGTTGCCCCCAGATTAATTTCACATGAGTTCTGGAGACCTGAATTTAGATCATCACACTTGGGCAGCAAAGCACTCCACCAGCTGAGCCATCTCTCCAGCTCTCGTTGCTGATTTTTGAGAGAGGCTCTCACACTACTGCCTGCTGTCCTAGAATGCACTGTGTTGACCAGGCTGGACTTGAACTCACAATAGCCCCTCTTCTTCAGCCTCCTGAACTGGGATTATGGGAGTGAACCATCACACCTGGCTGCGTGATCGTTCTTTGATTTTGCTTTTGAAATTTTTATATGTATGAGTATTTTTGCTGGCTGGTATGTTTCAGTACCATGAGCATGAAGTACCTCAAGAGGCCAGAAGAGGGCGTCAGATCCACTGGAACTGGAATTATAGATGGTTTTTAAGTTGTGAGTCACCATGTGGGTGTTGAGAATTGAACAGAGGTCCTCTGGAAGTGCAGCCAGTGCCCTTAACCACTGGACCATCTCTCTACCCCCCTGATGGTCATTCTTAATAATTATTATTACAGATGTATAATAATTGGGCGACAGAAAGGTGAATGGGATGTGGGGAAAAGAGATTTGCATTTTACTTGCAATGTGTAGCTGATGGGGTGATCTCCTCCTCCTCCCCCATCCTCCCCTGCTCCTCCCTGCTCCTCTCTCCTCCTCCTTCCTCCTCCTGCTCCTCCTCCTCTTCTTCTCTTTCTCCTCCTCCTTCCTCTTCCCTCTCTCTCCCCCCCCCCTTCCTCCTCCTCCCCTCCTTTTTAGGCTTCTTGCTATGTAATTAACTGCCAGAGCAGAAACTCTTTCTCAGCTTTGGGTGTGATCTTGTCTTCTGAGGCTTTGGTGAAGAAAGAGCTTCTCCGTCTCTGACTTGATAGGCAATGCCATCTGTGCTCGTTAGATGTGCCTCTGCTTTGTGCCCAGCTGCTTCTCCCAGGCCCTTGCTGTGCTTTTATGGCCTCAGGTTCGATGGGTGAGATTGGATGGGTGAGAGAGATCTAGTAAGAGATGCAAGACGTGGTACCATGGGACTTGTGCCTGGATGCCCAGCTAGCTCTATGTCCCAGGCTTAATGCTATGCAAATAAGGAGGGCTAGGGAAATGGCCTCAGTGGGGAAGAAGAGCACTTCCTGTGCAAGCAGGAGGATCTGAGTTCAAACCTCCAAGCATGAGTTTAGAAAGCCAAGAGTGGCCGCACAACTGTCTGTAACTCCAGTGCTGTGTGGGACAGAGATGGGAGGATCGCAAGGACTCACTGCCTACCAGCCTGGCCAAGGTTCAGTGAGAGACCCCGTGTCAAGGGAATAAGGCAGAAGAAGGTTCTTCAAGAGACCCTGTGTCAAGGGAATAAGGCAGAAGAAGGTTCTTCAAGAGACCCCATGTCAAGGGAATAAGGTAGAAGAAGGTTCTTTAAGAGACCCTGTGTCAAGCGGCTTAGTGGTCCTCTGACCTGGTGCTCCAGTGGGCTTGAGCACCTCCCCAGCTCCCAGCAGAAGAGCCCCTAGATATTGTATGCAGCTCAGGATCAAGCACCCCTGCTTCCCCCAGAGAGATACAAAGCATGTGAGTGAGGGAATGGGGTGGGTTTTTTTTTTTTCTTTCCTCCAAGCAAATCATTTTCTCTCATTCCATATGTTACCCGTGCAATTACTTCATCAAGGTGAATTAGTCCTGGGTTGTGGTTTCATCAGACACTTTTGTCACCAGCCCTGCCCTCTGAACATTTGACCCAGACTTCGAGTTCGGATTAAGTCATCACAGGTCTTGAGTTGATCAGGGGGGAAAGGAATGAAAAGGGACAAAGAGAAATGAGGCGAGCCAGCCCTGCCAAGCAATTTTCTCTTTTCATTTGGCCCAACAACATATCGTGGGGACAGTGGTGCTTGTTCAAGACCCCTGAGAGACCCCTGCCCGCACCTCAGGCCTGTTTATCTCCCCTGGTGTCATCCTCAGGAATCTAATTGCATCAGCTTTGTCCTGAGCACCCATACACATTTAATGAGATTTATGTGTCTGCTTGCAGAGAGTTCTAGATCCTCTCTACATTTCATTTGGAATTAGGCCGACTCTGGCTGTTTTCCAGGCGTAATGGCTGAAAGGTCCCCTTCCAAGGGGGGAAAAGAATACACTGATAGACTTTAATAAAGTTCTGTACGAAAGCTAATTCTTCATAAAAGCCTGAAAAAAATGCACCCCTCCACCACGCCCCCGCAGTCCAGACACCAACATGATTGCAAACTTTGGGGTCTCATCTCTGCCAGTCTTCCTCGAGGCCTGTAGACTGTCAGCAATGGAAATGCATTTGGAGATAGAGAAGAACTTCATGACAGTTTAATGGGGTTGAGGAAAAGAATTGCCTTTTTTTTTTTTTTCCTTCTTTCTTCTAGTGCTGGTGAACCACAGTGGGGGATTTGCAAGAGATACGATCCTGAATGTGAGGCTACAACAAACATAGATAATCTTATTGCATTTCTGGCCGTAGACTGTCGTCTACCAGACACCAGCAAGTTCACTGGGAGAAGGAGCAGATTGCTGGCCAGATGGTCTGAAGGGAGGAGAGCTGGGAGGTAGCAAGAGGGGACGGAAGCAGCAGCTGGTGGACGTTCCTGGTGTACCCACTCTGTCTCAGTAGCCCCCTGACCACTTTTTGAGCCCCATGCCTAGGAGGACTCCCACTCGTTAGGCTTTTTCAGGTATGGTTTGTGTCCAAGGTCATTTGAAATTTGCCTCTGAACATGGCAGTTCTTTCTCATGTCTCTGCCCTTTCTGTAATACAGCAGCTGGATTAAGCAGCCTAGCAAATGCTAAAGGACTCAACAGGTCTGGATCTCACTCACCCGGTGTGGCCGTCCACACCTATAATCTTGGTACTCTGAAAGCCTAGCTAGGCAGGAGGATTTCTGCAAGTTTGAGGCTTGACTAGGCTACATACAGCCCCTCCCCCGACTTTAACTTGTAAATTTATCTTGCCTATGAATTGACAATTCCCTCCATCTTTAATTGTACAAATAGAATTAATAATAATAGCGTGCCTTGGATACCTTAACACCATACCCAAATGCCCAGTGATCAGATGGATGATGCACATGGATGCGTTTAAAATACTCCAGGCATGTGAGAAATCTGGTAGTTAATAAGTGCACTCAGTTTCTCCTGATAACTGAAGAGATACATTTTAAGGCAGCTATCACGCTTTTTTTTTTTCGATACAGGGTCTCTCTGTGTAGCCCTGGCTGTCCTGGACTCCCTTTGGAGACCAGACTGGCCTCAAATTCACAGCGATCCACCTGCCTCTGCCTCCTGAGTGGTGGGATTAAAGGCATGTGCCACCACACCTGGCTTGCTCTATGAGTTCTTGTGCAAAGGATCACCGGCTAGGTTTTATCTCTCCTTCACAGAACCCAGTTATTCCACACTAGGAAGCGACTGCACTGACTGCTTTGGGGCCACTGTTAATTCAGGTGCAAACCAGACCCTGTAAGTTCCGTTTTGTTTCCTTACCCAGGCAATTGGACGAGGGACAAAAGACCCAAATTAGGTCACCTCGACTGAGAGAAATCATTCGGTCAATCTGAGACCCACCAGTGGCTGAGCCACCTCAGTCCAGGGGAAACCATGTGCAGGGATGCTGGAGTCCAGAGCGAGTTCACACTCGGGCTGCATCAGTCCACAAGCTAAGCTGTGTGTTTGTGAGAATGTTACACAACCTCTCTGAGGCTCTTAGCACATAGCCAGGCTCCTGGGGGGAGAGATCGATGATGCAGTATACCCGATGTTCCTTATAGTCTGGGCAGAAAATGGTGGAAGAAGTCTCTGTGGATGGGAACAGAAAACTTTAAAGCATAAATTCAAACTCATATATGCTATAGGGAGGAAGGGAGAGTGGTGTGGGTTCTGGATTATAGAAGGCAGTCAGGACTATGCCTGTACGTCTGTATCCTCTGGCCATGCACTTCTTTTTGTATATGCATGTGTGTGTGTGGGGGGAGTGAGGTGAGTATGGTCATATATGCATGTGTACGTGTGTGAGGAGGGGAACACATCATGTGTGTATGTGTGTGACAGCCAAGAGGTCAGCTTTGCGTGTTTGTTTTTTCTAGACAGGGTTTCTCTGTGTAGTCCTAGCTGTCTTGGAACTCACCCTGTGGACTAGGCTGGCTTTGAACTCATGAAGACCTGCCTGTCTTTGCCTCCCAAGTACTGGAATTAAAGGCATGTGTCACCATTACCCAGCCTCACTTTAACTTTTTTATTTTTATTTTTATTGATTCTTTGTGAGTTTCACATCATGCACCCTAATCCCATTTATCTCCCCATCCTCACATACTCACCTTTGTCCTTGCAACCTTCCCACCAAAATAACACACACACACACACACACACACACACACACACACACACACACACACACCAGCAACAAAAGCAAAGCATAGAAAACATCTCAATGTGGAAGCTGTAGTCTGTCATAGTGTGTCCTACGGTGTATCCCCCATCCCTCTGTCCACACATCTTCACTTGCAAATGTTCATTGTAATGAGTCATTGGTCTGATTAAAGATCTCTGGCTTCTGTGACACCATCAATATTGGGTCCTTATCAGAACTCCTCCTGGTTATCCTGTTGTTGCCCTGTGTCATGGAGACCCTGCAGCTTTGGAGCATCAGGACTGGCCCTTTCATGTATCCCAACAAATAGCAGATTATATACATCTTGGGATGGGCCAATTCAGAGCCCTGGATATGGGGGCTGGGTGGTAGCAGAGCTGGTCAGCCCACCATCTCTCCCTTATCCACACCACCATGGTGAGTTCTCCAGCACTGTTCTGGTTAGGCCACCCAATGCCATCACCAGCAAGAGGCAGAGGCAGGATCAGCTCCTGCTCTCCTGCCCTGGGTCTGTCTCACCCACACCCAGGACTCCAGTTGCTGTATGGGGTAGGGGAGCACTTTCCCAAGTTCTGCAGCTGGCAAGGGGCTGAGCTAGCTCTTCTGCTCTCATGACCCTGTAGATAGCTTTCCCAACTGCTAGAGGTGGCAAGGGGTGGCTGGGGGTGGGGGAAAGCATCACCATGGCAGATGAGTTGCAGGGTCAGCTCTCCCATACTCACGCCCTTGGGGCTGGCTCACCTTCACCTTGGCCATCAGGGGAAGCTTCACTGTGCTACCTGGGCAAAGGGCAGGGCCCACTCTCTGGAGTGCTGCCACTGCTGAGAGATGGGGGTCAGCTCTCCAGATCGGCCACATCCAGTGAAGGGGCAGGGCCAGTTCTGCACAGCCCCTGGGCATCCATGTTATCCTCAGCAGCTGCCCCAACCAGGGATGCCACCACCATCTTCCCTCAGAGTAATACAAGCCATGGACACTGACACTGACCCCTGCCACTGTGTAGTCCCTGACTCAGACATGACCCTCAGTGACAGCCTGCGCTAGAACTTCATCATAGCCCCAGATGGTATGGTTGGACACTTACAACAGGCCACTCCTCTCTTCCTTGGAGTCTCCAGTCTCATCTTTCTTCATTACTCTCAGGCTCCCTGCACTTCTGTTTCTCTACCATCTGACCACCACATACTCACACACTGTGGTGGCTCCCGCTGCAGGCTGGCCACACGTCTGGCAGGCCCCTGAGTGACACCCTCCATCTATGGTGTTTCAGCAAGTGGGTGTCTATGGCCCTCCTGTTCCATGCATGGGAGGGCAGGTCTGCGGGTGGTATGGCGGTTGGCAGGTCTCTGTCTGTCTTCCTCCTCACTTCCTGTGTTGCCTGGATTTGGATTGATTTTTATGTGTCCTTGGCATAGAACAGCTTTGGTCACCAAGCGAGACATCAAGCTAGGGTGAACCATGCCATCTGCTCTGCCCCTGACTGATACGAGAACAGCACCACCAAGGTGTCTCTTTGCCCATTGCCAGGGGTTCTCACCTTAACTTTTGAGACAGTCTCTTTGAACCTTGAACTCACCAATTGGACTAAACTGGTGGGTCAGTGAGCTTCAGGGATCTGCCTGTCTCTGCTTTCCCTGCTGTGCTGCCATCACCGCTGTGTGCTGTTGTGCCCTACTTTTATGCGGGAGGGGGGCTTTCATGTTTGCCACAGATAAGTGCTTTATCAAGAGTCATTTTTTCAGCCCTCTTTCTTGCTGTACAGGCACTAGAACTCCATGCGGAGTACTCTGTCTGATGGTCTTATGGCTTCCAGAGGCAGTGGCCTCTCTTCTTCCCCCTGCTCTTCTTTTAAAGATATTTATCCTCTGTCTCTGACATTTCTTTCTCTCTCTGTGTCCCTGTGTGTGTGTGTGTGTGTGTGTGTGTGTGTGTGTGTGTGTGTGTGCGCGCGCGCGCATGTGCATACATGCTCATATACATGTATGCTTGCTCACAAGTGCACAAGTGAGTGCAGGTGTCTATAGAGGCCAGAGGCGTCAGAGCCCCTGGAGCTGGAGTTACAGGTGGTCGTGAGCCTTGCACACTTTAGAATGCTTATGCACTCCTAACAGTGGCCATCCAACACCCAGATTCTAACCACCCAAGTTGCTTACAACTCTACTCTTAATAAAGATTAGATTTTAATGCATGAATCCACTGGAAGACACATAGCCATATCCAAGCCATAGCTTAGTGGAGTGAAAGCTATATTTTTCTCTCATGAGTAGTCTGTGTAGTGAGTCCAGGATTGACAGCAAAGACTGCTGGGAGCTGAGGAGCTCTGCCTAACACATTCTGTCATACATGTGGGTTGCTGGGGGTGCTTCCATCTTTGTCAGGTGGTCCCTCTGGGCATTAACACCTGCTGGTGAAGGGGAAAGAGCATGAGGGGTAGTCCAGGGGAGCATTTCTCTGGAGCGTCACATGCCATTTCCACTCACAGCCTGTCCATTGGAACTAGTCACGTGGCCACACTCACTGCAATGGAGGCTGAGCAAAGACTCCTAGCTTGGTGTTAGAACCTTCCACTTCAAACTCTAAGGTCTCAAAATGATCTTGCTTCATCTCCCCTTAGCCTGCTTGTTCCCTAATATTTTCCCCTTCCTGTGAGAGCTGCTCAGTTATGAGAAAAGAAGCCTCCCTCTTGACTCCCTGTGTGAACCCATTTCCAACGGACAAAATCTACCATCCCAACCACCTGTTGAATTCTTGCTTTTCTTACCCTTATAGTCACTGTTGTGATTAAAGTCATCACTAGATGAGTCTTAAGGTATGTGAATACCATCATATGTGGATTCAAGAAGCTCAGGAAGCACAGACAAGATAAATAAAATAAACTACACACACACATGCATATGCATACACACATACACATATACACATATGCACAAACATGCCTCACTTGATTGCATACTTCTCATCAGAAACCACGAGAAACAGAAAATAATGGAAAACAAGTGTGGAGGAGGAGGAGGAGGAGGGGTTAACACAGAGGGTTTAATACTTGGTGCTTTGGCCAAGCTAGAATTGTATACCCAGCAAAACTATCTTTCAGAAGTATAGGCAAAGTATTTTCAGATGAAGATATGCTAAAGCAAAATGGTTTATATCATAACTCTTCAGAGCAATAACTGCTAGCCTGTAATCTGAGGGGAAATAATTTAGGAGTAAATGAAAATCACCAAGAAGGACAGATATTTGAGCAAACATACTCTTTGAAAGTCACAGTGGCTCAGTGAAGTCAATGTAAACGCTAAAACGCTACACACACTGGGGACTGGAGAGATGGCTCAGCATTTAGGAACACTTGCTGTTTCTTCAGAGGACCTGAATTTGGTTCCCTGTACTCACCCGGGGCTATCCACAACTACCCAAACTCCAGGCCCAGAGGATCCAGCACTCTGTCCTGGCCTTCCCAGACAAGCCTCCTAAACAAAACCAAGTCTTTTAAAAAAGTTACCCACAAGGAAGACATAGCAGAGAGTTTGAGGGCGTATCCAAGACAATACGTGGAGGGGAGCAGAACTTGCATTTGAATGAGTATTTCTTTATTCCCTTGTATCTCAAGAGAGGTTTTCTAAAGGGAAAACAGAAGATTTAGACAATAAATCATGCCTGGGCTTCTCTCTTCTCTTTCAGATGAAAATATCAGAGGGTGAGCTCAGAAGGATTGGGAAGGGAGCCTCAGGAAGAGGGTAGGGTACAGGGTGACAGTGGTAAGCGCTGAGGTGACTTTGCCTCCCACATTTGCAAGAGGCCTTTTGCCATAGAAAATGCTTGAGGTAAGTGCTGGCCAGGCATTTACTGCCTTCAGCACTGGGCGTGGAGCCGAATCAGAGGTTAATGAAGCAGGGCCCTTGTCAGTAACGAGCGAGCGCACAAAATCAGTGTTAAGTATCTCATCTGAGAAGGTAGGAGGGCTGGTGGGACCTGTGTCCACCAACACTGGAGAAACTGCTTGCTTTGAGTCTTGATTATAACTTGTGACTCAGTTTCAAACAAAGAAGGCTAGATCCTTTATCCTTCTCTCTTTCCTGCCAAAGTGTCCAGCTGTCTCCTGAGCATCCGACCACTCACTGGGCTTGTCTCAACTAATTCTCTGAATACTATTACTGTTTCCACAGGCTAATGGCCACCTGTCAGGCTGAACTTCCATTTCTGGTTACCCCTTGTCCTTAGCCCCCTTTCAAGTCTCTTTCCGACCCTCCAGGCTTCTCCTAACCATCGCACTAATCTTGTCCTTTTCATTCTCCAAAGGGATAACTCTGCTTCACGTACTCCAAACAGCCTCTCTTGAGGCTGGGAGCATTTGACATTCACAAAGTGTAGGACTTTCTTGTAACGTGCACTCTATCGATGTCTTCTTTTCTCTTTCGGGGTGTTTAACATGTACTGATGACCTACTGTGTGCCGGAAACTGTGCTACAACATTTACACATTTTAAAGATTTATTTTACTTTTTAGTTATGTGTATACGTGTGTGTGTGTGTGTGTGTGTGTGTGTGTGTGTGTGTGTGTGTGTATCTGTATGTGGGTATGTCCATGTGCCAGTGTGGGTCCATGTGGAGTTTAAAAGAGGGGTTTGGATCCACTGGAGCTGTAGTTAAGGGTACCTTTGACCTGACTTTGATGTGGAGAACTGAACTCGGGTCTTTTGCAAGAGCATCAAGGACACTTCCCTGCTGGCTCATCTCTCTAGTTCGGTCACACAATTAAAGAAGGAATGTTCATATCAAGCCCACACTGCCACCCATTTTCACAAAGCAAAGAAGCTGAGGCCCGATGGCAGTGGGTCCCCCACTGAAGGGGTCCAGCCACCTACCTCTAGAACCTTCCCAGCATGTGGATGCATCCCAGATTCCTCTGTGTATCTGATGTAAGCAAAAAGCATCATTTCCAGACGGCTTTCCTCATGCACTTACATATAAAGTTGCACCCCAGTTCAGAGGTTCACAAAAGGCTCTCCTTATCCCAAAGGTCTTCGGCAGTCCTGCACAGCTTCCCTGTCCTGTACTATTATTCTATGGGCATCCTGCAAAAGGTCACATTGTTGCCTTAGTCGTGTCTCCTATCTACCTGGAACAACTGGACGGATTTCAGTGACTATATTGTTTAAACTAAGCCATGTGATGTTCCCCCTATAGGCCTGATTAAAGACAGAAAAAAAAAAAAAAAAAAGCATAAGTTTCCAATATAGCTGATCAACAGTTTGAAGTTATTCATAAAACCAACATAAACTGGATCAAGCTCAACTTCCGTGACCAAAACTTTTAATCAAGAACACAAGCCTTGACGGTATTTCCTACTCCTTGCTCATTTGGCGAAGTTCCTGCATGCGGGTGTGTGTATGGATGCACACATCTGCCCACTCAGGAGCTAGCACAACAAACAAGGGCGGATGGATCCCTAATTACCCTCTGCACCTGAGGGGAGAAATGCGAACTGTTTCTTTTTATTCCATAGATGAGCTCTGGACAACTAAAATGGAGATGAGAAATGTGCAAACATGGAAAATTTTTTCAGTCCGGGCAGGAAGTCAAACACTCTAAATTTTCCTGCAGATAATGTTTTGAGCCTCCTTCTTGAAGTCTCAGGCTCTGGCTCATCCTGTAGTGGGCGAGAGACTCGTTAATTTAATTTTATGAGACGGAGATAATAGCTTGCACTCTGCTAGATACAGATTTTCCACACCAGGCATGTTTTGGGGATATTGTGGCCTCGTAGCCTCCGACGTGCACCCACTGTCCTTTTCTTGCCCTTTTCTACCACGAAATGTGCACAGATGGCTGAGGAGCCCTGGCATCTGACACATCACCAACGCAGACTGTCAAGTATCTGTTTGCGAGGAGAGGAGACGTGACGTGACATGATGTGTGTAGACACTGGAGAGTGGGACCTGGTGTAGAGGATGGATGCTGTGTCAGACCTGACAAAGGCTGATGGTGCTTTCCTTTACCATCCCTCAGCTTCCTGCTCTCGCACTCTCTCTCCATCTCCTACAGCCCTCCTTTTCCTGCTAGGGTATTTTCTTTCATTCCACAGCCTTTAGGCATGCTCTGGAGGAAGAGTCTGACTCTCCTTCCTTCCTTCTCCTTCCTTCCTTCCTTTCTTCCTTCCTTCCTTTTTTTCTTTCTTTCTTCTGGCAGGAACATGTGTAGCTCAGGCTGACTTTCTACTTTTGAACTTTCTGTGTATTTGAAGATGACCTTGAGCTTCTGAAAATCCTGCTTGCACTTTCCAAGCCCTGGGATTGCACACATGGGGACTGACGTTAGGGCTCTGCACATTCTAGGCAGCCATCCTACCTACTGACTGAGCTACGTGCCCAGCCCTCCCCTCCATATTTCTTTCTAGTTTGGTGCAAGACCATGGTATAAAAGGCAGATCAAAATCCACAGAGGCTGCTTGTTTCCCAGAACAGGAAGTAGAGAAGATTCCTTTCTGTTCTTCTGAGTGGAAGAAACGTCTGGTTTAGGTGTTAAAGCCCATGCCTTCCATCACCAAGGCTCTAGTTTGATGAAATGGCCTGAAGTGGACATATGAAGCCCCAGGGAGTATTAAGAGCCACACACACATACAATGTCCCCTGCCATTCTTTTGTTTTGTTTTCGACACAGGGTTTCTCTGTGGAGCCTTGGCTGTCCTGGACTCACTTTGTAGTCCAGGCTGGCCTCGAACTCACAGAAATCCACTTGCCTCTGCCTCCCTGAGTGCTGGGATTACAGGTGTCCACCACCTCGCCCTGAGCCCCTCCCATTCTTAAGAACCAAATGAATTATCTTATTCCAACCTCTTCTCAAGACATGGTTGACTTAGCTTGTAGCAAGGTTTAACATTGCATGAAAGACGACAGGCATCTCCTGGCTGTGGACCACACCTCTCAGATTGGCTACCTGGGTTGGAAACACGGATGTAAGGAATGTGGACTCAGCTGCCAGCTGCATCTTCCCTGGTCACGTCAGGGCATGTCATTTCCTGTCCATTTTCATAGATAAGGCAGAGGATAGAGCTGCAGTTAAGAGGGATGCTGCAAACAGACTTAAGCCCTAGCTCAGCTCTGTTTTCGCTAGGTCAAGATCGTGCTTGGTCACCAGCACCAGAAAAGCTGACTGCTGAGGATTCAACCAGAAGCCCACAAGGAGGCAGGCCAGGGCCAGCTTAGTGGCTCAGGGGACCCCTGAAGATCAGTTCCTTCTAGCTTCCTGCCTTGAATCCTTAGAGGTTTGTTGTGGGACAGACATGTAACCCCCAAAGATCTCGGGGGGGAAATGTCACTTATTTTCAACAAAAGATGCAGTGATGACAGAATAAACAAGGCAGAGCACTCAGGGGGCCTCAGTGTTCCCAGGAGGAAGGCTTGCTCTTGTTTCAGCTGAGACTTTCTCCCAAGTGTGTTCCAAAGCAGAGGCTCTGTAGGGGGAAAATGCCGAAATCCCCTTGGGGGTCGGCCAAGGAGCGAACACACATAGACCCACATCAAGAATGACGTTAGGAGCAGAGAAACGCCAGGAGGGTTGAAAGTGCTCGTTGCTAAGACCAGAGTTCTATTCCTGGGGATCCATGTGGTACAAAGAGAGAACCAACTCCCCAAAGTTGTCTTCTGACCTCTACATGTGGGCCATGGCATGGCATGTGCCCCACCCCGTACACACCAAAAAGAAACTTCAAAAAGAATGCCTTAAAAGGGGCAGAGGGGTCAGTGTACTTACTTAAGACCAACTTAGCTATGGCCGGGCTCTTTAGACTTATTTTGCAGTATTGTTTCTATGGCACAGCCGTGCTTCTGTATCGTCGCGGTGATGGGTGGTACCAAATTGAGAGCCATGGCGTGGGTTAGGGAAGGAAGGTGATGCAGAGAGAAGCTAAGTGGAGAGTGACTGGAGGCAGAGAGGCCTGAGGTGACCAGGCTCCTGACTTCAAGGGGTTGGGAGGACAGTGAAGCCATCGCCCAGAATGAAGATGTGAGGCAGGAGAACTTGATCCCTGAGGGAGCAGAAAGGAAACGTTCAGCTGAGGAAATGTAGAGATTCTAAGGGTGAGCAGGAACATTTTCCGGGTGGAATGTGAGAGGGAGATCTGCAGAGACAAATGCAGAGTGGCTTCTGGCACCCCGAGGGGATAAGGCTTTCTTTTTCTTGAACCCCGAGATGGTGCTGCGACTTCCCATCAGCTGTGGGCATTCATTCGCTGACCGTGTCCACAGTTGGGTGAAACGAAGCCTGCAATTATCCAGAGAACAGGAGATCTATGCAGAGTCTACGGAGGGAAAAGCAAAAACAAAACCCATTTCCTGTAACCTCAGGGGAATTGGGGAAGGGCTGCTACTAGGAATAAATAATTCCTCTGTTTATATAACTTTTTAATGTTTTGCACGCCATATTTGTTGCTTCTCAAAATCCCATGAAAAAGGCTAAGGGTTTCCCCCCCTCCTATTGACAGATGAGAGAAAAGACACAGGTGAGCCTTCTGTTCTACCATGTGAGCTCATAATAGAGATTGGGGCTCTAACCAGTCCGCCCAGGGTTGTGCCCACCCTCACCATGAGAGTGGCAGCCAGGTCCGTTAGGCCCTCTTCTGTGCTAATCTCATATCTAAATCTAGGTCCTTAAATGTGAATTACACTACTCCCTCCATTTCATCAAACTGATGGAGAATTAGAGAAATGGTCCTCAGGGTTTAGCTCACTGAGGGAAACAGACTACGCAGATTCTGTTTCAGTATGTTTGTCGGGGAGCCTGGGAATTGGTATACCACAAGCATCTGATATACATGGCTTAGCCACTCATTTCATCACTCAGTAAAAAAGGAGGGGTGTGGAGGATGGGACAAATGTCTAAATCTCTCCTGTTTCCTTCCCTGTTCCTTCACCTATCTCATAGATGAAAAATTATTGGACTGGTGAGGCTATGGAACATGACAAAGCCATAGCCACTAACAGATATTGTCACCACCCTTTAAAACGTCAAATGGTTGCACCTCTTCCCCCAACTCATATACACTTGCTTCTTGCTGCTGCAGCAACGACATTCAGTTAAGCTGAACCAAGGCCCCCTAGCATCAGTCCTCTTCGCCCTGTCTTTGGATTCTCTTATGTACTTTCCCAAATGTGGTCATGACAACCCTGGTCATATGGAACAGCTAGAAGAGGAGGTACAGATGTTCAATCGGAAGGTAGAAGGCTCTGACAACACTCAGACACGACTGTATGTTGCCCTTCGTCTCACGGGTGTTCCACATTGGATGTGCCACACAGTGGGGTGTGTAAAAACTAAGTTCTACATTGTTTAGCATTGTTCAGTCTTGATTCCTTGGTGGTCGGGAGACTCAAAATGAATGGCTAAAATTTATTGAGCGTTTACTGTGTGCTGAATGATGACTATTCTGGATCAGCAGCAAAACTAGCGTGATTGTCACTTATTTTTCCTTATTGCCCAAAGTTTTCTCACAAGTGAGTGATGGAAAGAGGCTTTGAAACCAGATCTGCAGGCTCCACTCTAAAGCCCACCATCCTGTCCACTTCATTTGTTTTATTCTAGAATGCTCAGCTGAGAGAAAGCTGGAGTGCTGGCTACAATCATTTTTTTGTTTGTTTTTGTCAAGTTGACACAAGCTAGGGTCATCTGAGAAGAGAGAACCTCAATTGAGAAAATGTCTGCATAAGTGGAGCCCATGAAACACTAAAAAAATGATTAATTGATGTGAGAAGTCCCAGACCACTGTGAATGATGCCTGCCCTGGTTGGTTGGTCTTGGGTGCGTGTAAGGAAGCAGGCTGAACAAGCCCTTTAAGTAGCAGTGTTCCTTCACGGATTCTGCTCCAGTTCTTGTTTCTGGGTTCATGGCATGACTTCCCTCATCGGAGGAGTATGACCCAAGAGTTGGAAGAGGAAATAAACATGTTCCTCTTCAAGTTGCTCTTGGTCCCATTGTTTCATCACAGCAATAGAAACCAACTAAGATAGCTGGATACTTGTGGGATGCTGGTGGCTTGGGGCACCCTGGACAAACGTTTTCTCAGTATTGTCAAAACTATGCACAGGGAGGAAACTGCCTGGTTTATAAAGTACACAAGGGTGGGGGGCCTGGGTTTGGACCTCTAGCAACTGTGTCAAAACTGGGCAAGACAGCGGGTCTCTGCGTTCCTAGCTCTAGGGAGGCAGAGACAGGAAGATTCCCAAGAGCTTGCTGGGTAGCACACTTAACAAGACTGGTGAGCTTTGGGTTCACTGAGAGACCTTGTCTTAAAAAAATATAGCCGGCAATTGAGGAAAGATATCCAACATGTGCACATGTATTTACACGCGTGCACACACACACACACACACACACACACACACACACACACACACACACCTCTGCATAGAAGCCAGTTCTTAGGAAAACAGATACAAGAAGGAAACACTACTATTTGCCTAATTAGAACCCAACCCCTGCTTTGAACTATGGAGAACATCTTCATCAACTTGTCCGCTCTCCTGAAGGAGAACATGCCTGGATGACGCCCTCACAGGCAACACTGCAACATCCACAGCCCCAGTGGTTCCAAGACTCGTACAGGGCAAACCCTCTTGAGCAGTTCCACTTCCTCTGAGCCAGGTGCAGGAAGGTTAGTTCCTGTCTTAGAAGAATCTACTCACCAGAAAGAAATGTCGCACCACGAGTTAACAGGAATTGAACGTGATGGTCCCCCAATGGTTTTGCCCTGCCAAAAGTATGCTGAGTGTTATAACATTGGTGGACACTGGCCTCAGCCCAGCTGTTCCCAGATTTTCTTTATGGAGGCGAATAGACTCAACTCAGCATTTTTTCCTGCCTCTTAAGTTAGTACATTGACATCATTTGGAAGTTGTAAGATTCCACATATTAGGCCAAATTCCACTCTGGGTTCAACATCCGTCACCCCCTTCTCAAGTCAACCCCCCCCCCCCCGAGAGCATGGTTAAGTGAGGGTAAAACTTGGCCTGAAGCTTGTTAGTATTTTGCAGGTTTAATTACACATACCTCATCCATTTGCCCAAATTAGGAGAGATGGTTTGGAGAAAACTTTGCCGATTGGCCTGTCTCAAAGTCTGGTTCCTCTGGTATTTAACTCAGGAATTCCAAGATAACAAGAATCAAGCAGTGAAGAACTGGCATTCCACATGTTGGGGATTGGAAAGAACTTGGAATACAGAGTGTCTAGTCCAAACCCCATGGTTTTATATATTAAAAAAAAGGAAAAAAAAAAAAAGAAAAAAAAATCAGAAACAAAAATAAACAAGACCTTGGAATTTGGAAGGAAAAGTGTTCAAAGTCATACTAAGCCAATTGATGAGTGGGGCAAAGAAAAAAAAAAAAAAAAAGCCAGAATCTGTTCCCTTTGGTTAGTACAATTTCTGTCCACCCATCTGGAAAGAGTGACTGTGCCCAGGGATCGGCTGTCATGGTGCACAGTGCTTGCAGAGGGCCAAGGTTTTAGAGCCAGGAAGGCACAGACTGACTCCAAGTCTGATTACTTCCTAGTTCCGGGTGGCTAGTTTCTTCTTTGAGTCTGGAGGTTCTGATTTGCAAAGTAGGGAAGAAGACTACCACCGTTGTAGGGATACTGTTACGGTGGAATGAGCTCTTTCTGAGACAAAGGGGACAAAGCTGCTGTGTAGTGAATTTTGGTCTGTTTCCTCAGGGCCCTTCTGTCTCCAGAAGAAACTCAGAGAGTCACAGGATACAAAGGAGTGTGAGAAGTGACAGTGAGTTAGTGGTGGTTGTTAATTTGAGGGGATCATGGGGGATTAGTTAGATTGGGTTGGCCCTTTGAGCATGTCTGTGAGGGATTTTCTTGATTAAGGTATTTTCTTGATTAAGGTTCTTGGGAGGGCCCATCCTCATGGTGGGTGGCACCATTCCCAGGTCCAGGACTACATAAAAAGGAAGCAGGAAGCAGGAAGCAGGAAGCAGGAAGCAGGAAGCAGGAAGCAGGAGGACCCATCACTGTCTGCTTCCTGACCAGCTGCCTCACGCTGCCACACCCGGACTTCCCTGCGGATGGGTCATACCCTTGAGCTGTGAACTAAAATAAGTCCATCCCCCTTCAGGCTGCTTTTGTGAGGATATTTTTTTTTTCCACAGTGAAAGGAAAAGTCACTAATATAATCATCTACAGGATTCTGGGTTGAATTTGGTCCAAGAGAAGCTGTTTCGACAGTGTCCTGAGAAACCATATTTTTCTTAGGCATCAGTGACATTTTTCAGGCAAGCTTTGTCTTGGTATGACAAGATGGCTGCCAGCAGTGCCAGAGTTTCCTCCTAGAGAGTCTAGTGGTGGGTTGGGAAAAAGAAATAAATAAAAAACTTCCATTCTTAGTATTTCTAAGAATTAAGACCTCAAGATTAAGCCCCATTGAACCAGGTTTGAAAACAATGGACAGACGAACCCATGCTAACACACACAAAAAAGGACAACTAGATGCAAAACAAATGATCACTCAGTTGAGCGATTGGAGGATCGGGTTAAGGGTACTCCTGTTTCTTGGGGGTACTGGTGAGGGGAGATGGGGTGACTTACCAGGAGTGTATAAACTAATGATGGAGGCACTTAGTTCTACATAACACCAGTTGTGGTGGCGCACGCCTTTAATCCCAGCACTTGGGAGGCAGAGGCAGGCAGATATCTGTGAGTTCAAGGCCAGCCTGGTCTACAAAGTGAGACCAGGGCTACAAGAGAAACCTTGTCTTGAAAAAACAAACAAACAAACAAACAAACAAACACACACACACACACACACACACACACACACACAAAACAAAAAAAAAGAAGAAAAATAAAAATAAAGTGTTACAGCTCTTTTTGAATTTGTCTAGCAGGTTTTCTGACTTTGTCGGAAAACCCCTCCCACCCCCCCCAAAAAAAAAAAAGAAAAGAAAAATCCAAGTGCCATGGGCAGGATAAAGATGGATGGATTCAGGAAAGGTCCACTCTTTCTTTCCTTGCCTAAGGTTTGTCAACCATTAGGGAATTTGTTCTCTCAAAATAGTTTCATGTTTAATCTGAACAAAGAGCACAGGTGACACTAAGTTATCACTTCTAGGGTAACTAGAACCTTCCTGACTTAGAACAAAGAAACAGAATAGACCTCCCATCAGATAGGCTTTAGCTAATACACACACACACACAGACACACACACACACACACACACACACACACACTGCAAGGCCCATCTTGGGTAATTGAAAAAGGCCCGTGTCTTTCCGCTACAGAGCAATGTCTAAATACACATGCTTCAGTGGGGCCTGAAAAAATTTTTTTTGTCACCTGAGGTTATTATGGGATATCTGGTGATCTGTTCCCTTAGCCAGAAGCTTCCGGTATGGAATATGTGAGCAAGAACACAAAAACTGGAAATGTTGACAACCACGAGGGGAAAACAGACAGGCAAAATATTTGGGTCTCTGTGTGGTTCATGCCTGAGACTTTGATGGAGAGAAAAACCTTTCTGCTGTGATGCCAGACCAACTTGCTATCTGTATGACAAAGAGAGGTAAAATTGGAGAGGGAGAGGAGGATGGGTCAGTGACACCTTAGCTACTTTTGTCTGGGATTTGAGCCCTCTTGTACACTGTAAACAACATTAATGGTAAAAATAGCTCCCTATGGGGCCAGTTCTTTATGTTTATTTTTCTTTCAAATAAGCTAAGCTGCTGGGATTTGATAAGTTTTGATTGACAACCAGACCCTCTTCTTTCTGAATGGGAAACACTGATCAACCAGTGCTCTTTCTACAATCGACAGACTGTCATTGTGGTGGTCCAGCTGCTCTGAACACTCTGCCGACACCCTGAGGGAAACTAACCCTGAGCTGTGAGGAGCACCAGAGCCTGGGATGGAGGAGCAGCACTCCAATACCCACTGCTCCAGATACCTACCCAGGCTTTGGGAGACTTCACTCCCATTGAGACAAGCCTCAGGTAGCCTTGCTCACCCTGAAGCTGAGGTCACCCAGTCTAGAATGGGGAAACTTCCTAGGTGGCTCAACAGAGAGTCACCAGTGAGGCAGCATGAGGCCTGGATTGCTTCCCCGATAAGGTAGTGATTAGTGGAACTGGAAGCTGTGTTGTGATAGGTGTGTGTGTGTGTGTGTGTGTGTGTGTGTGTGTGTGTGTGTGTGTCTGGACACTTGTATGCATGGTGTATGGAGGTCAGAGGACAACTTTCAGGAGTTGGTTCTCTCTTTCCATCACGTGAGTTCCACGCATAGGACTTGAGTGGCCAGGCTTGGCAGCAAGCGTCTTTACCCACTGCACTGCCTGGGAAGCCCAGTGTTATTGTTTTGAGCAAACCTTCGTTGGGTAAGCTAATAATAACAAAAAGGGTTTTGCTCTCTGTTCATTTACTCAGTGCTTAGATGTGTTTTCTTTCTTTATGGAGACCCCCACTTCCTGACACCTAGCATTTCCCTTCTGTATAAATGACATTTAACATTTCCTCAAAGTCAGATGTGATGACAACAAATTCCCCCACCTTCTGTTTGTTTGAGGAAGTGCTTATTTTTCTCTTATTGTTGATGGATGATCTCATATGGATGGTAGATGGTTTTGGGGTACTTTGAATAGTTCACCCGAGCTTGCTTTTCCTTGCTGTTTCAGAGGAGAAGGCAGATGTCAATCCTACCTCCCCCATGGGGAAGGTGTTGTTTCTCTCTACTGGTTTCTTTCAATATTTTTCTCTTTGAGCATTTGAGGTTTCACTGTAACACACCTAGGTATAGTCCTTTGGCATTTACTACCCTTGGTATTCTCTGCGCATCCTGGGTCTGTGAGATTTTATCCTTTGGGGAGAAGTCTTGAACATTATTACATCAAATACATTTTTCCCCACCTCTCTCTGCTACCCCCTGTGTAGTCATCCTAAGTTACTGGGTCTTGTGATCTTTATAGTTTCCTTTTCTCCTGTTCAGTTTTCAAAGTTTCTTTCATCAGATCCTAAGCTTGGCTGCTTCTGCTCTGCTCCCGAGCACATCTCTTCATCCATGGCTGGAGTCATAGGAGCCCATTTCCGGCTTGGCATCTCTTTCTGATTGCCTCTTAGGCCCCCTGGCTTATATTATGCATTTGTTCTTCCATAACATATTTTTTTTTTTTGGTCAATAGATCCGTTCACGCAATCATATCATCATGCTAACACTGTGGCCATATTGACTCTTGTTCTCATGCTTGCCGGCCTCTTTGTACTGAGTTCTATGCTTCGGGTGTGCCTGATAGTTTCTGTTGCAAGGTAGATGTGGTCTACAGGACTTTAGGAGTGTATCTGTCAGAAATGAATTGGCATCGGGCAGGGGGCGTGTTCTATAGTCACATACTCACGAGTCCAGTCTTCTGGGGACTCTGTGCTATGAATTTCATATGGACTTACTTGCAAAGACACATTGTTTTCAAATATTTATTTTATTCATAATTGTGTACGGGTGCGTGTGTCTGTATCTCGGCGTGTGTATCTGTGTATGTTTGTGTGGGTATATATGCATGAGTGCCATGGCCGTGGAGTCTAGAGGGTATCAGCTCTCCACCCCCCCCCCCCCCCCACAATGGAGCTGGAGTTGCAGAACGTTATGCTCCACCTGACATGGATGTTGGAAACAGAATTCTGGTTCTCTGCAAAAGAAAGAAGGGCTCTTAGTCATTAAGCTATCTCCCCAGTCCCCAGCTTTTCCACTCCCACTTCCACTCTGGAAGAATGAGAGCTGGAAGGGTCTGGGGTTTGGTGTTCCCCCTCCCACTGGTACACTAGGCTCTACTACAATCCTTGCAGACTGTGCATGCTGGCAAAATAGTTGTTCATGAAGAAAGACATCGTTGCGAACAAAACGATCTGGTGTGTTTCAAGATGAGGGTTCCCCACTAATGTTCGGTTTAAGGAGGGGGTAGAGTTCTTGGAAGAAGTAACACTCAGAGAGAGTGTGACTGCTAGCCTGGGACTAGGTCCCTTAGTGTTTCAGACTTGTCTGAGCAGACCCTCCAGCAATTCATCAATCACACGTCATCGTTTCCTGCCCTTACTGTTTCCTGCAGGTGCCTCTTCTCTAGCAGGGCTTGACTCTCTGTCTCTACTACAGTTCGACTGACTGGTTTGTCCTTTGCTCGCATTTCCCAGACAGAGCTGAGGCGGGTTTGATTTCAGGTCCCACACGTGCCTACTTCTTATTAGTATAAAGTGCTGGCATCTAGGTCCCTTACCTGTTAGACGAGAAATGTCAAGTCTCATGGACTCTGAACATGTTATGCCACCACCAAGGCATGTTATTTCCAATTTACAAAATATTGTCCACAGTCAGTCATATGAGAAGGCCTCCAGCGAAATCTCCATAAAGTGTTTTCTAAGGCTGTGCCCTGGAGGGGACAGAAGGAGGAGGGGGAGGAGGGGGAGGAGGAAGAGGAGGAAGAAGAGGAGGATGAGGAGGAGGAAGATGAGGAGGAGGAAGAGGAGGAGGAGGAAGAAGAGGAAGAAAATTGTGGAGCACCACTGAGGGCTACTAGAGGCCAGCATATATTTTCATTACTGATAAGATGTGGCTGGCTCTGCTGACACTGCAGACACAGAGGAGCTGGGTATATTACCTGAACCGGACACTATTTGGCTGACCCTGGCAGAGCTAGACAAACGGTATTCTCTTGGGCATCCTCTCACAACAACTTCTCAGAAACCCTCACAAAGACTACGTGGGACTGGAAGTGCTTGTATCCTTGCACGTGGCTCACTGAATTAGTATGCCTCTAAGATGTACCTTATAGAAAGTGGCAGGGCCCACCCAATGTTTCCAACAACCCAAAGGCTCTGTTTATGCGCAATTACTGAGCATCATGACCTTCTCTGAAGAGAATGTCAAACAGAATATTCTGGGCTCCGTGATTGAGAAAAGACACATGAGGAGATAGATGAACGAAGCCCAGAGGATTAACATATTTAGAGCACCCGCTAAACGTCAGATACTATAACAGGGTATCCGTACACAGTTTCACATCATAACACAATCGTAGTATTAACTGCTTACTCTTGTTAGTTATTCTTTTGAACCCCACAGTATCCATGTGAGTTGGGTAGGAGATGACAGTGTTTTGGTAAAGTCCGGTCTGGACCACATGGGTTTCAATGTTACCCCATCCTCTCTGTGCTGCTCCTTTTTATTTATTTGTTTTTCTTTTCCTAATTATTTATTTCAGATTGTAATACACCACTCCCCCTTTTTTTCCTCACTCCTAACAATAAACCCTTCTTTGTTCTCTTTCAAATTTGCCAGCTCTTTTTTTTATTAGCTCTTGTTATAGGCACATGTGTATAGTCTTAAAATACATGGACTGTATAATGGTACTTAGAAAATGAGGCAATTGTCCAAATTACTCCTGTTTCCATTTCAACGATAATAACTTAGTCTTCAAGGATCAAAGACGAGGAGTTTTAGGAAACGTTGCATCCATCTTAGTGGTTTGCGCTTACAGAGAGAGATTGAAATGGAAGATTAAAGATCGAAAACCGAAACCCAAACCACCACCACCAAACCCCACCAGAACTAGTTTTGCTTAAACTGTGCCTCCTGAACACACTGATGCCCCAGGTATTCCCTCCATTTCCCTGCAACACATTAAAGAAGTAGCAGAAGTTAGAACAGTTAAGCATTTGCCTACTGAAGGAAATGCGACCATCCTCCGCTCAGAATTCACACTGTCCTTTCCCGAGGATGTACATATGCCCTGAGAGGAGGCGAAAGAAAATAACACTTATCACTAAACACCAGGTGGTGTGAAGTGACTGTGAGTCACCATTTTACTGTCTTGCAAAATATATATGAGGTACGGGGCCACCTCAAAAAGCGTCACGTCAGTGTGGCCAGTGACAGCACTGAATATGTAGAATCGTGGGTGCTGGCGTGTTTGGCTTGGGCTATATAAAGTATGAAGGATGCAATACACTTCACTGAGTTTCTCTGAGCACTCGCTAGGTGACCCTTTCCTGTGATTTGTCTGAGGATAACATGATTGAACGGATATCTAAATAGCAAGTGCTCTGTCCAGGCAGGCTATCAGCGGCCACTAATGGATACTAAATGCCAGGAAACGGAGCTCTAAAGAATTGGTCTCAGGGCAGGCAGTAGTGGCGAACGCCTGTAATCCCAGCACTCGGGAGGCAGAGGCAGCCATATTGCTGTGAGTCCGAGGCCAGTCTGATCTACAGAGCGAGTCCACGACAGTCAAGGATACACAGAGAAACCCTGTCTCGAAAAACCAAAAAAAAAAAAAAAAAAAAAAAAAAAGAAAAAAAAAGAAAGAAAGAAAGAAAAAGTAAAAGAAAAAAAGAACCGATCTCAGGCACCTTGATAGGGACCGTTCTCCTTGAGATGATGGGAAAGTCTTGAATGGAAATTATAGAGGGGGTGAGCAAAAGCCAGAGAGCGGCTTGGCTCTACACTGCTAGGATGGGGGAGACAGTGGAGAATGGCCTGGGCATAGCTTGGAGGCACCAGCTCAGTCATCTCCCAAGAAACTGTCTCCCCTCCCGTACCTGAATGGGAGTCCCTGTCGCTTGCTTTTCACTGCCCGCAGAGCAGGCATATCTCCTATGGAGGGAGGTAACCAGAGTGGAACCCCCAGCCAGTGGCACTTGTTATGAGGGTAAACTGGTGAAATTCCAAGGCTGGTCGGTAGAAATAATTTTCCGGCTTTTTTTCTATGGGCGCGCGCATGCGCATACTCGCGCAACATTTTTTTCCCAAACAGTAAGAGGAAAATTGGGAGTCCCACAAAACCAAATCTCTGGAGGAGAGACCTGAAGGAAACTGTACGGCTGTTTGGAGCTATTGGCCCTCATTCTGGAGAAAGCATTTGATCAATACTTTGGTTTTACACCGGAGGAATTTGATAAGCTTCTAGAACGCTATCATTAGCTCCTCTAGTGAGGGGACGTCTCATTGCGTCTAAAGCCTGTTCAGGGCTTGGTGTTCACGCTACTGGAGGAATTAAAAATCCTTTCTTCTGTCCGGTTTTATACAAATCTTAATTTTCTCAAAGTCTTTGGTGACTGTTGTAAGGGAGTCAAATGCCCCGTGGTGAGTAGGCAGGACAAGACTGGTCAGTCTGATTTTGTACGTGAGAAAAGAGAGTACATGTTTCCTTTAAGGTAGCACAGCTGGCCCCTAAGCTGGTCTGGTGACCACAGCTTAGCAGTGAGCCCTTCTCCCTGGTCCAGTGTAGCTCTGAGATGTGAGCTCAGGGGAAAACCAGAGGTGAGGGCGCATATTCAATGCACTGTTGAGCCCTTGTTGCCTGGCCCTGTCCTACCTAACATGGGAGGTCTTGCACACCAACCATTTTGTGAGGAAAAAAATTAAAGAGGAAACCCCCTGTAAGTCAGGACTATCTGGAGAAGGGAGGGTTGAACCTTGAGGAAACGAACACTGTGATCATGGGGAGTGCTGGGGAGTCTCTGTGGAACCTGGTGAACAGTGAGTGGGTTTCTAAAAAAAAAAAAAAAAAAAAAAGACTGTGCACAGTGCTACAACGGCAAAGGACGCTTGGTTTCATTTGCTTCCTTCAGAATGAAAGGATCGGAGGCAGGAAAGAGAATAGATGCCGCGCTCAGCCTCCATGTTGCCCGTAACTGTGGACTTATCGTACGGAGCCCCTCAGAGCCCAGCTCTTGGTACTGACATCTTCATAGCCTGCCCATCTTTTCCTATCCTATTGGCCAATAGTTTAAGGTCCCGTATCCCTTATTCATCTTCCTCCCACAACATGAAGCTCTTGGGCTCAATCCAAAGAAAAACCAGCAGCTCTCCCTCATCCCTTACCTGGTGGGAGGAGGGTAGCTGGAGAGCACTGCAGACATGTGGTCCTGGGCTGCCGAGTCCCTTGATGTGCATCCAAACTGTTTGCCCTCGTCCAGAACTCACCCCCCCCGCCCCCTGCTGTGGCCTCTGCCCTGGCTCCGACCCAGGCCCAGGTGTGCAGTCGGATGAGTCACAGCGGCCTGTGGGAGCAGGTGGGGAAAACAGTCTTCACTTCAGAGCTGATCAGGCGTGCAATCCTGAGCTGCAACCTAGAGCTGGGAAAGAGGGTGCTTTGTTCTCTCTCCGCCAGCGCCCCACCCCGCGCCCTGCCTCAGGCAGGCTGCTCTCCCTCTCCGCTTGACTCCCAGGGATGCGGGCTTCCCAGCTAGCTGCCTTTCGGGGCTGCCAGACTTGCGTGAGGCGATATCATGGCTGTGGCTGAGAGTGCAGGTGGCCTGCCTTGGGATGACTCTTAGTTTTGAGTGTTTAGCCCGGCGTCGCCCAGAGCCTAACCCATTGAGTGTGTCTGTTAGCTGAATAAACACCAGGAGCCAATAGCCATAACAGTAGCGAGCCTTTCATCGAAGTATGGCTATTGGCCAGACGCTGTTTTTGATCACGTTGCGCAAGTTACGTAAGTTATTTTGCTTAAGTCCTCATAGGAGGACGACAGGGAGGCTGGTATAGAAGAAACATTTTACAATGAATAAAACCTGCAGCTCACCACAGCTGCATTAGCGGTCTAGGGAGAAAATATGTGTCTTCATTCCGTGCTATTAGCAGATGCTATAGACTGGGTAGTTTACAGAGAACGCAAATATGTGTTCTCGGCTCTACAAGCTGAAACGTTCAAGACTGGGGCTGGGGAGATCTCCATTGTGCCTGCTTGGGTCCTTTGCAGTCCGTTAAAAGCTGGGCTCGGTGGCATGAGCCTGTTACCACCGCACTTAGGTTGGGGTGGCTGGACACACACACACACACACACACACACACACACACACACACACACACACACAGAGCTCTCCGTTGCCCTGGGACTCTAACCCTGCCCACTGCTTCATTTTCTTTCTTGCTCTCGCTACCACCTGGTGCTACATGTCTCTGTGTTTAGAACAGTTTATAACCCGCGAAATGCCCCGCGAATAGCTGTCGAATGACTGTCCTGGCAAATGAAGTGGCCCAGGTGCACCAGTCCAGCTTACAAAGCCAATCTCCTATTATAACTTAAAGAAAGCAAGTGCTGACGCAGGCAAAGGTAGAAGCTCATGTAGTCCGGCTGTTGAATGTGGTAACCGAACATAGCACAAAACACTTAAAAATGAGACAAAAAAATGCATTTATTATGCTCACATACAGATTATGTGATTGTGATCACTGAGTGGAAAGTCAAAAAAACTGGGTTTGGTGCCATGTGAAAAAGTTACCTGTTATTCATATGAATGTGTGTACTTAGTACTCCGCTGCTGAGATTGCCTTCTTTACAGGGTCTCTCTCTCTCTCTCTCTCTCTCTCTCTCTCTCTCTCTCTCTCTCTCTCTCTCTCTCTCTCTGTCTTTCTGAGACAGGGTTTCTCTGTGTACTCTTGGCTGTCCTGGACTCACTTTGTAGACCAGACTGGCCTTGAACTCACAGTGATCTGTCTGCCTCCCGAGTGCTGGGATTAAATGTGCACCATCACCGCCTGGTTTCTATAGAGTCTCTTAAGTGTTCTACGTATGCTTCAGAGATTCAGAACATTTTTATCCGAGTCTCTCTAACAAACAAGGCAGCCAGGTCAACGTGGTTGAAACAAGCAATAGGTTTGGCGTCCTGCGGCACAACTTTGAGTCTTTCTTTGGATACGATCGCTAAAACCTGACGATCTACATTATATAACTCTTACCATCCATTTCCATGAGTGCAGTAGCGGGCTGAGGATCTTGTTCCTTCGTTGCCCTGTTCTACCGCACAGGCTCTGTCAGGCACTTTCCAGATGTGTAAAGAAGAGCACCCAGGGGAATCCCTGATTCCAGGGGCTCATACTTGAGTGGTCAGGCCCAGGCACCACAGCTGGAATCAGCACAGTTGAACTAGGTAAAGAAAGACAAAAAATAAAACTGAAGATATAAAAAAGAAAAATGCATGGAGTCTGGGTTCTCCATGGTATTGTCAGCCTTGGGATCACTGTCCTGCCCTTAATACTACACCGCTCAAATCGCTGTCAGTCGGCGGTTTTGTTTTTTGACACTTGTATCGTACGATATTAATTGATATGTTCTTATGGTCCTGTTTTCCTCATTAGTAAGATCGTGGGACATCAGGTATGTTCCATATTCATGGTTGTAGTTGTATTTCTGGCCATAGGTAGCTCAGTATTTTATATAGAGTGACTGGTTAGTTCATAGTTCAATGAAGATATAGCCACAGTTATTTATTTATACTTTGTACATGCAGTCTTTTATATTCTTTTGCAGGCCTTATAGTCAGTGTTTTACACCCTTATAGAAGAACACAATAAAAACTAGCTTCTAAGTGCTTGGATATGACAGATCTAAAACTTGAAAAAAAATTTTTTTTTAATTCATGTACTTTTAAATCCAGCTTCTCACATTGAAGATTCCTGGGGCTGGTTAATGTGAGGCCATGACCTATGACAGACTCAACACACATTTGAGTGTGGCTGAGGTTGCAAAAACATGAGGAGTGTCAAAGCCCTGATGTTGGCTGTTTTTTTTTTTTTTTAACCAGTGAGCAGATGTGAGGGTGGTGCCCACTTGCCCTGTGATTTTGTTCAGTGAGATCATGAGAACTGGACAAGGTTTGTCCTATGTTCTAAACTGACAGCCTGAGGTCTGGTGATGTAGTGTTGACATGTTATAGGGCAATTATTCTGCCCTTACAGTAGAGAGAATGAGACAAAAAAAAAAAAAAAAAAAAAAAAAAAAAAAACCAAAAACAAAAAACAAAAAAAAACTGCTGGGCCACATTTAATTGGCACGCTTCTGCACATGAGGATGGCCTGGAGTGTGCCTACCACAAAACTGCACTTTCTTTCCATTCTGTTAATACTCAACATCTATGATATGTTGTGCATTTTGAGGGCAATTAAGATAGGAAGTACATAATTTTTTTTCTAAGGAAGTCATTCTTAAATAAGTTGCCTAGGTGATGCCTGAATAGGGCTGCAAACAAAGACTGCAGAAGGCCACATCTATCTGGGAGGATGGAAATAATTTCTGGAGGAAGGTAACATTTTCCTATGTCTCTGAAAGGAAAACAGGAGTTTTCCTACCTAGAGCTATGATCACCCTTGGCATGGGTTTTTGACCAGGTTTTAAGTACCAGGCATGGATTCTCCCCCACCAAGCAGGCCTCGAACCCAATAAGAAATCAGTTGGTTACTCCCATAACAGTAGTGTCACCGTCTTACAAGCTGGCACACCTTGTTTAGAAAGTTGGCCTTGTAGCTTGTAGAATTTACAGCTGTGTGAGATCACTAACACTTTTTTCCTTCACAGCAGCCTACATAGTAACTTCCAGAACTATGAGGGAGGAAGCCATTGGTTCAGTCCCAGTTTGATTTTTCTGTATCACACAATCCAGGTGTGTAGTGTCCAGCAATAGGGTCTGAGCTTGTTCTGGTAGACCACCAAGAGAAAACAGCAAAAGATTTACTGAGTGTTTTTTTTGAGGGGGCTTGGGGAAGCTCTAGGGTCTTCCTGACCAATAACACATAAGGGGGTATCCCATTTGTAGTACTGGGATTTTTGTTTAATAAGCCTCAGTTTCTGAGAGCAGGTTTATTCAACTGTGCAGAGTCAAGCAATCCATAGGCTGGAAGCCACCATGGATTGAGAATGTCCTGGTTTCCCAGAAGTAATGCATAGGTCTTGGATGCGTGTTGAGGTCAGTGTTAGGAGGCTCAAATCTCAAACCAGGCTCCCTTCTCCGACCTCAAACCAAGACCGGAGATCAGTCGGGAAGCTTAGAGAGACATATTGACATATTATTTTCATGTTCAGGTAGACACTCAAGTTTATTTTTGAAATTTAATTAATTAGTTTACTGTTAAGGTGTCAGAAACCCGTGTGTGTGTGTGTGTGTGTGTGTGTGTGTGTGTTGGTATGTGTGGGGTGTCCATAGTAAGGACGTTCCATCATTCTCAGAGCTGCAGACACAGTTTAGTATTTCTCATATTCAGATAGGCCTGCTATGTGTGTGACCCTGGATAACCGAATTATCAACACCAACTATTGTGGGAGATGTTTCTGCCCAGCCCAATGTCTACTTTAGTGGGATTTATCTCCAGCACTTAATTCTTGGGTTTCCATTACATCTGTTAAGTTGGAGCAATGTCATCCTGCCTTTTAGAAATCACTAGTTCAGGGACAGTCATCTGACCCAAGCTGGGCCAGTCACAGCTCTTTATTGGGAATTTAGGAAACTGTGGTGTGAAAACCTTGAGGACTGTTGGCTGTTGGTTTCTGGTCACATGACTTAGAGAGACCAAAGAAATCCGTCTACTGAGCATGCAGTGAGACTAAACTCAACTCACACTTGAGTCAAACTTCTCTCCGAGTTTTTGTCTATACTCCCAGACAAATGTGGGCTCTCAGCTTTAAGCAAAGAGTCATCTTCTGCTGAACAGTGGTGAATGCAGACGGTGGTCACACAGATGGCCCCGGTTAGACTACCTGAGTCACAAAACACAACCAAAAGTCCCATCTGGGGAAGGAACTGGGGAAGGAAGGGCGTGAGGCTGACAGCTATGAGCAGGAGATCAGAGGGGACTGGGTGGGGATACGGGGGAATAAGCAGAATACATTTTACACACATGTGAAACTTCTAAAGGACACAATTTATCAATAAAAGTTAATTTAAAAAAAAGGCTCCTTGTTTTTCAGAGCTGCAAAAGACCAAAACCATCCAGCCCCAAGCTCTCATCCGACTGCCCCGGGAACAGAGCCTCGACGTGGGATGTGACTCCTCCCTACGGCTTAAGCATTGCATCCCCATCTTCTTGCCTCTGGTCCAAAGCCACGATCCCTGATCTCCATCACCCACCTTCCATCCAGCAGCTCCAGGCAATCTCTGGATCCTTGGCATGCTTGTAGGTTCACTCTCCCCGCAGTGTGGCTCAGAAGGGCACACGTGTTCCGCCTGCCCCTCCCGTACCTGTGTTTCTATAGACTTCTCTTGTATTTGGTTTGTATTGGGTGTTGAACATAATCACAGACTCTGGGACTCTGATAATTGATTCCCCAGACATCACCGTTTGTATTTCTAAAGTCCTCTTGTGAGTTGCAAGTATTATTTTGACCCCTTTTCTCTTTTATAGATTTAGAGGCCGTGGGAAAGTAAATACCCAACCCCAGCTCACACAACTGGTCTCTAACTGAGCTGGGATTTTAACCCATGGCCACCTGACTGAAAGCTTGCATCCAAACCCCGGCCAGCCACAGAGCTCTGCCGCCCCCATGCCAGCTGCTTTTCCCCTAGTGAAAAGCCCACTCTCTTGTAGGCTAGACGTGTTGATTGATTGGATGGCCACACATTTCCTGAGACAACCAGATCTCTATATGAAAGTAGCAAGCTGCCTCTTAAAAAAAAAAAAAAAAAAGAACCCTGAGTTCTCATCTTCCTCTGGGAGAACTGTGTGATTTCTTGACACTATCTTTTTTGTCGCTTTCTGATGCAAAACCAAATGAACCCTCAGAACTCTGTAGGAGAGAGAAAGCACCACTAGTTTCCACTATCCTAATCTGTGGTGATTGTTGGGTTTCTGTATTCCATCCATGAGAAAGAGAAGCATCTTTACCTTGGACTTAGAAGGGAGAGATGACAGATCTTACTGTTCTCCATGCCGCTGCCGCCACTGCCGCTCTGATGTGGTGTCAGCAATAGCTCTTGCTCTGGATTCATTAAACCTGGCCTGGACCCCGGGAATGCCATCTTTACTTCCAGAACGCCTTTGGATGAGGCTACCTGTCAGGTTCCTGTACAATACCCAGGAGCGCCAGGAGTCTCGCTGCTTACTGTGGATTTACAGTCGTTTGTCCTCAGCCAAACTCCTATCGTGACTTTTGATGTGAAAAAAAAAAAAAAAAAAGCATTTTTTAAAACGGACCATATCTAATATAACACATGGACACATTCACCACACACATTCTTTTCATTAAGAGAATCAGTACACTGCATTTTGCTTACAGTTAACACCAATGCTTTAATGCTATTCCCCCTCACCCCCCCCCCCCCCGTATTGATTTATGAGGTGCATGCTCAATGCAAATTGGGGGATAAATCATCAACGACACTGATTTGCTTACCAGCCCTCCAATAAATGTGTATAATTAATTGTGGGCATGGGACCTTCCCTCAGTTCTTGGCCTTTCCTCCCAGCTATGCTGTCTCCCCGCTGGGCTTAATGGAGAAAGATGGGGAACCAAACTGAAGGTGGAGGGTGGCTGAGAGCGGCCCTGGCTGCATCTGATACCCTGAGCCTCAGGAGAGGAGATGGGCGGAGAGGAAGTTTCCACTTGAGCGAGGTAGCTGGTTATTGAAGTCTGCGTGACTCTCTGGAACACCCCAGGAACTGATTACTTCCACACCCTGAGGGCTGCAGCCTCAAGTGGTCATACTGGGAAAGAGCCACCACTGCATGTAGGTGTCACAGGGACTATGTGTTGTTTGGCAAGCGGAGTCTGCTCCTTTCTTCTTTTGAAATAGTTTTAATTTAATTTTAGTTAGGATATAAAGTCACAGATTTCATTATGGCACTTTCACACATGTAATATATATTACATATATATGTGTATTTTATATTTATATATATATATATATATCCCCTTTCAACTCCCCTTTTCCTCCTTCCCTGCTCTCCATGGTTCCCCTCCGTCCCTGAAACAGGACCCCCTTCAGCTGCTGTGCCACATAGGCTCCATTTGCATTTCCTTTTTATCCCTCCTTGCTGCCTTTAGGCTTCTTCTTCTTCCCCTCTTATTGGCCCCTTTCTACTTTCATGCCTCTCTACTTTAAAATAGGCAGATAGATAGATAGATATACATAGATAGACTGATAGAGTGAGTGAGTGAGTGAGCCTATGGCAGAAAACACATGCTAGTTGTTTGTTTGTTTGTTTGTTTGTTTTTCTGAGTCTGGTTCACTTTAGTCAACATGATCTCTGGTTTCATCCATTGTCTGAGTACTCGTTAATTAATTAATTAATTAATTAATTAATTAATTAATTAAATACCCCAGACTGGCCTCAAACTTGCTATAAAGCTGAGGATGACCTTGGATTTATAATTTTCCTGCTTCCGCCTACCAAGGGCTGCGATTACAAGTGTGTACGACCATGCCCCAATTACTGTAGTTCTGGGAACCAAACCCAGTGCATTCTGGGCAATACTAGCCACTGAGCTACATCTGCCATCCCGAGCATACTACTTATTCTTCTTTATGGCCGAACACAATTCCACTGTGCATAGGTACCACTGTTAACTTTATCTAGAACAGCAAATAGTTTGTCTTGAGTCTCAGAAGATGCATGTGAGTTTTGAACAATATTGAGACGGTTGAGACGACTTTGGAATGAGTTTTGCATTGTGAGATGGCCATGGGCCCCTGGGGACTAGTTACAGAATTTTATAGTTTGAATCTAAACTTTCCCCATGGGGCTCTGTCCTAGACGCTTAGCTTCTAGCTTGGGGCACTGCTTTGAAAGCTGGAGAGACTTTATGACGTGGGGTGTGGGTGATGGATAAGAAGAGGAAAGGGGGCAAAAACCTAAGAGTCAGGATGAGGGCTAATAAATGAGTCGGGATAGACCCTTGTCTCTAAGATGGTGGTCTCAAACAATAGAAATCCACTCATCTAGAATAATAGTTTCCAATTCTTCTAAAAGATTCAGGCACAACTTGGATACGTGATGCTCTTTTGTATCTGGGCTCATGATCCGATACTGCATTCTGAGAACTGAACATAAGCAAAACGGAACAATGCAAGACTGTCTTGCCTTCCGGCCCTGTGTGGGTTGCCCCTGGTATGGGGCTTGCCGCTCCTGGCCTGACAGCTCTCAGTAGTAAAGAATAGTGGAGTTCAAATCCTGACCGTGTGGCTCCTCAGATGAAGACTAAGAACAATTAAAAACAGATGCCCACGACAACCACCCAGCAGCGTCCTCTCTATTTCTGACCTCCCAAGCCACACCGAGTTGTTTCTCCGAGTGCAGGACAGTCTCCGGTTGGTGACATAGCAGGGTGAGGGACCGTCAAATTGTTGGAATTCTTTTGTTCTGAGGAGAATAAACGAGCTTCAGTTAAAATAAGATCCAGATTGCCCAAGAATGTCCAAGTCTAAGGACCCGCCAGTGCAAAACAACTTCTAGAGGGTTTGAATGAGAACTTTTCCCAAGGATGGCTTTGGCGATGGAGACGCTGCCAGACACTGCATCATTAACTAAATATCATGGAAAATGGCTCTGTGTTTTATTGCCATGTGTGTTAAGCAGCGGAGAGCAAGAAATTGGAAGGCTCCGAACCCAGCTATGTTCGGGGGGGAATGGAAAACAAAATGCTTGAGCTATTGAGTTCTGGGAAGGCTATTCGGAAAGAGAGAAGCAACACATATTTGGATCAGACTCAGCAAAAGCTGGATGTCATCGAACTGTAGCGAAACCCCTTTGGCCACCAAATGCCACTCTGTACGCTGTCCCTCAGATATGTTTGGTGCTCTAACCTTGGAAGAAGTCAGGTGGGACACATGGGAGTGTTAGCCTGGGTCCTTTGATTGGCTTGTTTCTTGCCAGTGTGAACCTTACAGAGAATGAATCTCAGAACCCGGGACCATGCCAGGGAGGCTGCTATAGCTCTGACGTTTCAATTTAAAAAGAAAGGTGAGTGTGGGTGTGGGTGTGTGTGTGAGTGTGTGTGCATGCATGTGTGTGTGTGTGTGTGTGGTGTGAGAGAGATATGAGTGTGTGTGTGTGTGTGTGTGTGTGTGTGTGTGTGTAATGAGCTGTCTCCTTTTAGAATCCTATTAGAGCTCCTGTTCATGTCTGGAAAAATTCATTTGATGACATTTGCCTGACCTCTTGGGAAATGGAAGAGGGGTGGGGCTTGCCAACAAGCTGACTTCCTTCTTCCTTCACTTCCTGCAGCCTCTTGCTCCAGCAGAGCCCATGGCTGTCTTCCAGCTGGGCCTGGATCCTTGCTATCATGGACTCCACCCCGCACGTTTGTGTCTGTGTCTGGAGGCCCTGCGGCCTTTGGATGTTGGCCTAGTAGAGCAAGACAGACCGTCTCAATCCAACAAAGGCTTTGTTTGGTGTGGAGAATTTAGAGAGAACTCCAGAAGCCAAGGGAGAAGGAATCCCCAGGTCTTTATGGAATTTCTAGTGAAAACATGGGTCAATGTTGATTGTGTGTGTGTGTGTGTGTGTGTGTGTGTGTGTGTGTGTGTGTGTGTTCTAAAGGAGTTCTTCCTTCAGGAATGTTAGATTCGATTAGTCCCTTTGGAAAAAAAAATATGGAATAGTATTGGCCCACCCTGTTCAAACTTCTTTGTATACTCATTTTTGCAAAACCGTCACTCTCCCATGGTTCGCACTACTGTATTATTTGAACACTGTCCTGGGCACCGAGAAGAGGAAGAACAGTTGAGAAAGGCCCTGGGGTGGGAGAGATGGTCAGGGCTTAAGAGTACTTCTTGTTTCTCTTACAGAGGACCTGGGTGTAGAACCCACGACCCACATTTGGCGGGGCTTGCAACTGCATGTAACTTCAGTCCCTGGGGACTCCAGTGCCCTCTTCTGGACTTCTGCTGATACTGCACTGACATAATGCACACACAGACAAGCAGGCACACCCACACATCCATAAAATAAAGTAAGTCTTTTTTTTTTTTTTAAGGTCCTGAGAAAACACAGCAGCTAAGAGGGAGGTGAGCAGGTGAGTGAATGGTGACAAACCACTGTGATTGTGTTACCGTAGGATTGTTTAAGGGGCCAGACGAGAGCATGCTAAATCCTGCTTTAATAGAGTGGGAAAGAGTCCAAGAATTCATGTTTAATCATTGCTTATGCATGTTTTCTCCTTTTTTTCTTTTGTAGGCACAGTGAATTTTATTGATGCTATTTGAGAGAGTAGGGCTCCCTGGGCCCTTCCCGTTATTCTGGGATCTACCTCAGTGTCAAGGGCAGAGTTGGAGCAGGGACTTCCTCAGCAGCCGAGGGCCTCCCTCTTGCTCTTGTGTCCTTGCTGGGTGCTCCAGAGCTCCCTACTCCTTGGAGGCCATGTAAGCCATGAGGTCCACCGCCCTGTTGCTGTAGCTGTATTCATTCTCATACCAGGAAGTGAGCTTTATAAAGTAGATAGACTGCACAACATACTTGGCACCAGCATCAGCCCATTTGGTGTTAGCAGGATCTCGCTCCTGGAAGATGGTGATGGGGCTTCTTATTGATGACAATCTTCCTGTTCTCAGCCTTGACTGTGCTGCTGAACTTGCCATGGGTGGAGTCATATTGGACCATGTAGACCATGTAGTGGAGGTCAACGAAGGGGTCATTGATGCCAGAGAAGATGCAAGCCCTGGTAACCAGGCGCCCAATACGGCCAAATCTGTTTACTCCAACCTTCACCATTGTGTCAAGGGATGAGGCTGGCACTGCAGGAGAAGGCGCAGCTGTCTCTGGAACAGGGGAGGAGCAGAGAGCCGCCTGTCTTCTTTTTATTATTATTGCCATTTCTTTGTGTGTGCGCGCGCACATGTGTGTGCTCGTGTGTGTGTCGTCATGAGAACAACTTTGAGGAGTTGGTTCTCTTCTTCCACTATGTTGGTCCCAGAGATCAAACTCAGGCCATCGAGATTGGTGGCAAGTGTCTTTATTTGTCTCCTTGCCTTGAAATCAGATGGGCTTTGGCACTGTTTTGACTAACAGGGGACAACGGAAGCGTGCCTTGTAGCTTCCGAGTCTAGGTCACAACTGGCGACTTGGGATCTGTTGTGCTTATCTGGACAGTCTCCTTTGAACTCTAAGTTTCATGCAAGCCACACAACTGAACCGAGGCCCTTGTACCGAGCCCAGACTTGGAGTGTCTGGTCTCCATGGAAGCCACACAGCTGAACTGAGGCCACACTGCTATGAGGGAGCCTAAACTAGATCAGACCTAGGCACCTCCCAGAAGGCCTGAGACTCTCGTGTGCTGTCCTGCCACCCTTTCCAGCAGCTGCCCCTGGCCCATGCTCTTCCTGCTCCACCTGGCAGACAGCATCTCAGAGCAAGCCCTAGAGCCAGAGCTGACCAAGCTGCTCCCAAATTGCTAACTCACAGACACTGGCAGAGGTAATAAAACAATTATTGTCATTTCAAGCTATGGTATCACATAGCAGTAGAAAAAATAAAAACAACAACAAAAACAATGTGATGGCTCAGACAGCAGGGCTATATGAAATATAAAGCTCGCTCATGCAGTAGTCTTGAAGGTAATGCCCTATTTCATTTTACAACCATTGAGCACCTACTGTATGCCAGGCTCCATGGAAGGCTCAAGGGGAGGAAGGGACTGTAACAGTTTCTAACCTCAAAGAGGTCATAAGAATAGACACATATGGCCACAATATGGTATGTGTTCTAGTTTCATTCTGCCTTTAAAAAAAAACTCTTTTGAGACAGAGTTTCTCTGTGTTATCTTGGCTGTCCTGAACTCACTTTGTACACCAAGGCTGGCCTCAAACTCATAGTGGTCCACCAGTCTCTGCCTCCCAAGTGTTGAGATTAAAGGCATGCGCCACCACACCCGGCTTCTAGTTTGATTCTGTCACTATCACAAATACCATGGCCAAAGACAAGTTAAGGAAGGAAAGGCCTTGTTTCAGCTTCTGGGTCACAGTTCGTCCTGGAGGAAAGTGAAGACAGGAATTCAAGCAGGAACTTGGAGGCAGGCCTCCTTACCATTCAACATAGCATTAGCCTTGATGAAGGAAGCATGTCAGAAACTAAAAAGAAACGCCACTTGCTAGCTGCCTTGGAGGCTGCCTTATGGTCAGCTGCTTTCTTATACAGTTCAGGGCCACCTTCCTAGGGAATGATGCTGCCCACAGTGGGCTGGGCCTTTTTACACCAATTGACAATCGAGGCATCAACATAAGCATACCTATAGGCCTATGTAATCTAGGCAGATTTTTTCAGCCAAGGCTCTCCTCTGAGATAACATTAGGCTGTGTCAAACTGACAGTTCAAGTCACCCAGCATGGTATATTTTTGCTAAACTATCACAGGGATAGACAAGACATAGAAAATGGCCCAGAATTTTCCACTGGATGGGGGTGAATATTGACTTGGGGAGCTGGAGGATGCAAGTAGCTGGAAGCACAGGGCTTGTTTACAAGGGTGTCCCTCTAGGGTGGGAGTGGGTCAAGGCTGAATGACAAGGGAGGGGCCAACTTTCCGCAGTGTGGCCAGGTGTCCCGAGTGGAATGTCCTATCTTTTAACCTAGGTCTGATTGTCCTCCAAGAGACTTCCCAAGAAGCTGATATTTTAAGTGTTTACTCACTGGAAAGGGAATTGGAATTCAAACTATATAAACACAGTGTGTAGCCCAAGTGGCTGGAGGAACAAACACTGGAAATGATCAGATAAAGGGCAAGGCTTTGAAAACTCTAAGCAAGTCTGTCAAAGCCCTGACCAAAAAGGATGAATGGGGTTTCTATTTCCAGGGTTTGTCTTTCCATGGACCAAGCTGATGGGGTGGGGGGTGGGGGTGGGGCGTGGAAAGAAAACAGTGCGGGTTTTCAGAAGCAAACAGGGATGTAGGTGAGATGGAGTGGAATAAACTGTGTGGGCAACGGCTGAGGATGGAACGGGAAAGAGGAAGTGAACCTAAGGTAGTAGGGAGAAGGAAGTTAAGAGTGGAGAGGGCAGGGGGGTGGGAGCCTGTGACTTGGGAGCTGAGCCACATGTAGCTGCTGTTTGGCCTGATACCATCTCTGCTTTTGTTTAACCTGGTTTCCCAGTTTATTTCTGTCCAGGGCAAACAGAAGAATTCTGACTAAGTCCCCCAGGCATATAGCTCTTTCCTCATTTGATTCTCTGCAAAACACAAATATTGTGCAGCACAAACAATAGAGTCTCAAAGTTGGACAGCTGGCAAATAGCAGATCTGTTCAAAGCAGATGTTCCAACTCCATTTCCAGTGCCCTGTCCAGAAATCGGGGACAAGACTATGCTACTGCCCTTGTCCTCCATCCCTCAGACACTGTGGCCTTTTCTTTCCTCATCCATTCTTTCTTGGGAGTGGTGGCTAGTTCCCGAGGGGCTTCCCAGCTCCCCTAAACTCTGTGTAATAGGCAGAAATATTCCAGAAGGCCCTGTTGCCTCTCCTCTACTTTTATTTCTTCATCACGGGAAACACAGAGAGTAAGAGAGCAAACACCTTGTAGATGTCACTTGGACAAAGGAAATGGCCAAGGTAAAATCTGAGAAGAAATCTCTCTACCTTCCAAATCTATGATCTGCATTCTCTGTACTGTGTGTGTGTGTGTGTGTGTGTGTGTGTGTGTGTGTGTGTGTGTGAATGTGTGTGCTCAAGCACACACTCATGCACCTATGTGTGAGTGGGTGTGCACATGGATAGCAGAGGCCACTGTCCAATCTCTCCGTCTTACCTTTTGAGACAGTGTCTCTCTCTGCACCTGGTGCTCACGGATTGGTTGGCCCAGGTGGCCAGCGGGCATCAGGGATCCACCTGCTTCTGCCTTCCTGCACTGGAGTTACAGACCCCATGGCTGTGTGCATCTATTTTCACAGTGGCGCTGGTCATCTGAACGCAGGTCCTCACGCTTGCACACACAGACTGAGCTGTCTCCCTGGCATCCTTCTCGGTGCTTTTTGATGCAGTGTCATGATAAAAACAGGGTAGTTGGCTAACACTGCTCAGAGCTTGATACGAGGCACAAGCTGTTCTAGTAGGGTGATCTCGTATTCTAGCATGTTCTAGTGTCTAGTGATGTAATCTTTACCACAATCCCATCTTCTACTTTGAAGGTGGAAGATGCAAATGAAAAATTAATTGGCAGTGAGACTTCAGGCCGGGTAACCTCTCACCTTAGAGGCCTCCTCCCCCCTCCCCACCCCACCCTCCACCCCACCCCCACTCCTCCCAAGATTCCCTGTTTTGTGCATGTAACTTGGACTTGCTCCCCTGGCTAAGAACAGGAGGTATTGGAGAGTCTGGGTCCTCAAGTAAAGATGTGATTGCCTTTTTTTCTTTTTCTTTTTCTTTTTTTCTTTCTTTCTATTTTCTTTTTTGCTCTGTTATTGATTCCCTTGATTCACACCCTCGTCGCCTCTTCAAGTTCCCGGCCAGGGGCCCTTTTCCATTCGGGTCTCATTTCCTTACCTTCCTTCCCGCCTCGCAGCCAAGACCTATTTGTCTCTTTCACATCTGGATACCTGTGCCAAGAGAAATAATCCCTCTGTGCACCTCGTGTCACCTAAGGGAATAGGGTGGGAAGGGAAGAGCTTCCTGCCAGGTGCCTTCGGCCAGGCAGGGGGTGAGGTGGCAAGAAGGAGGGCACAAGGAATCTTCCAGAGACCCAGAGGATATGTGCAGGGAAGTGTGAGGGATCCTGGGACAGCTGAGAAGTGAGAGGTGGAAAAGGCAGGGTGCATAGTGAAACAAGGAGTGGGGTGGGGGCGGAGGGAGTGGCTTTCTTGTCACTTTAAGATCACTTTAAGGTAGTGGTGAATCAGAGGCAGATATAATTAAGCGGCAGAGGTGAGGAGTGGAGTTAAATTACAGTTGTGCACCATTTATCATTCGCACAGTTTTCTTACCCAGAATACAATACCAGGGAGGTCTCACCGGGCTACCCATTTAATGGACGTGTAAGTGGGGGCTCAAATCATATTCGGATAATTAAAGCTATGAGACACCATTTTGAGTGACTGACTTTAAATCCTATGTCCCTTTCACTAAGCCAGATGGCCTTGAGGGCTTCCCATATTACTATAGTCATAGTGAACACCTCAAATCTAGCGACAAGGGGTTGATGGTGGACGTTTGATATTCTGAACTGAACAGGTAGTCCCTATCCCTAAGCATAGGAGCATAACACACAACAGAACCCACACCAAGATCTTAATGAGCACCTATACCAAGGAAGGGCTCTGTGTGTGGCCTTAGGTTTCTTACAAACTAACTTGGTCCAAAACCCTTGGGTGACATTCTTCCTTAAGGATGATCTGTGCATGTGAGAGAATCAGCATGACGAAAAGGTTTAAAGGTCAGGCTCAGGTGACAAGCCTGCCTTCCAACCTCAGTGTCACCACTTACTTGGCTTGGGGCTTCTAGCCTGGCTTCCCTGGGTCTTAGTGTTCTATACCTTAGAATTGCTCACAGGGTAAAATGAGATCGGTGCTGAGCAGGGCTGCACTCCATAATCCCGACCTGGTGCTTGCTCTAAGTGAGAAAGATGTGGGGTTGGGAGGTGGCAGGGGGTGGGGGGTGGGGCGACATAAGCGCTTGAACAATGGCCCCCAGAGTGAGAGGGGTAAGTACACCTCAGCAGGGGCCTCATCAAGTTCTGACACTTCTGGGAAGCTGAGGTGGGTGGGTGCAGCAGGAGCCTCAGAACCTGGGAACCACCACTGCCCTGCAGGAACTTAAGGGAGCGCCATGGGTAGCTTCTCCTACTGTCCGTCCATCACCTTGGCCTTTGCCCTGCACAGTTCAGGCCAAAGCCTCCATCAGCATGCAAGCTCAGTTCTTCGTGGAGTTGGAGAGAGCTTCACCAGAGCAGGGGGTGGCAAGGCTTCTGTTGAATGCTCCTGCGTTGGGGACCCCAGGGATCACAGCTTTCAAGGTAAGAACCCTGCCCTCTGCTTTGCCCCTGGCAGTTGTGTTTTGGATTCTGCGCCTGGATGCCTGCCTTCCCTGTTGGTACAGTAGAGGATACTGTGTGTGTGTGGCAAGTACAACTGGGCAAAACGAAAGAGCCCAGGACACAGGCAGCACAGAGTGAGTATAAATGAATCGATGATTGTTACGTCTTGACTGCAGAGGTGTAACTGTTGATTTCTTTTTTTATGAGAAGACAATAATTAATGAATAGGGCTCAACTCTTTTGGTTAAGAAATATGTGTGTAAACTCTTTATACATAGTGACTTATCACATGATGGATAATGACCATCTCATTTTTAGTGTTTTTAGTGAAGGAGGTGGGGTAGATCAATCTATGGAGTGTGTGTATGTGCGTGCATGTGTTTGTGTGTGTGTGTGTGTGTGTGTGTACATGTGTGCATTCGCTCTAAGTGTGTGGAAGTTGCAGGAGAATGTTGGTATTCTACCACTCTCTGCTTTGTTCCCTTGAGACAAGGTTCTCTCACTAAAACTGAAACTCACTGGGGTCTTTGCTGCACTTGTCACCTCCAGGCCCCAGCTATCCTCTTGTCTCTGCCTTCCACAGCTCTGCGGTTACTGGCTCTTAAGTAGCCATGCCTGGACTTCCACATGGGTGCTTAGAATTTGAACTCAAGTCCATAGGCTTGAACAGCAAGTGCACTCACTTATCCATGGAGCCATCTCTCCGGCCCTTATGTGGAGTTTTATTAGGCCGGCCACAACCCGCACTCTCTTTTCTTTTTTTCTTCTTTTCTTTCATCTTCCTTTGGTTTGGTTTGGTTTGGTTTTTCGAGACATATTCTGCTTTCATCCTGTCAACATCGTCTTTCCTTTGTCTTCCTCTCCCAACTGTTTTCACATTCTGTTGGGTATCTGGTTGTTGGAGGCCCCACCCCCTCCCCTTCCCCCACCTCCTACCCTGGCATTTGAGGCTAGCGCTATACCACTGAGATGTCCCTGTAGCCTTGAACTCTTGCTTTGTGTGAAGACATAATCTGTTTAAATAGTTCCTCTGCAGCCTGTTGGCTTGAGGTCAGAACGCAATCGAGTAACAAATGTAGAAATATGGCGGCTGACGTGTGCAGAGACCCGGGAGAGTGAGTTAAAACAAGAAAGCTAAAGGTCAGCTGTGTTCGCTCCCCCCACAACCTTCTGAACTGTTTTTTAACAAAGCCGAGCTCTGAAGGGTTTTTCTTGAAATGATTCATCTAAGACACCCTCTGTGGGCCCTGCCGTTCCCAGGACCCTACATTCCAAGCAGAAATTTTGGGGCAAGAGTGATCATGCGTGTCTGAGTGTATGCTTCAGAAGCACAGTGGAATTTGGAGTCTCTCTTTTTTTTTTTTCCCTACCCTGAAACTGTACACTCACTTTGGCTTCCTGCAATGAGTTATATATGCATGGTGTGATCCACAGTAATTCCTTTCCTATTTTCCTTCCTTCCTTTTCTTTCTTAATAGTAGACTGCATTAAGGCGTTGGGGTGTTTCTGTTCATGGAATCTGAGGAGCTGTATCTCGTCATGATTTCCACCTGATTAACTGTCGTCTTCTCGTTGTCATTTGATGTGCATTGCTAGCCACGCCCCAGCACATTATTTTTACAAGCCTCCACTGTTACTAAGCACCTTCTGAAAGTGGTTAAAGCAAACGTTTTTAATTTTGATGAAATTTGAATGATCCATTTCTTCTTTTTGACCACAAATCATAAAGCTAAGACTAAGAGCTATGTCCTAAAGCTGACATATTTCTTCTAAAAGTATGATAGCTTTATGTTTTATATATAATACAACCTCTACTTTTAGTTTATAAATCAATTCTAATTTTTAAAAATGAAGCGTTTGGCTCAGGTTATAATTCTCTGTGGTTCCGTGTCTCCTGCCACCCCTGCTGCCAAGTGGCATGGAAGTGTGAATTTCTTGTGTGGGAGGGTCCAAGCCCGATGGCTTCCAGGCAGAAAAGGACAGAGATGAAGCGCAGAATACGGAATTCTGCTTCCCTCAGGAATGGCTGGAGCTCGCAGAATGAGGTCCATGCAACAAGACTTCGGATCTCACCCGGGATGTGGAAAAGAGTTCTGGCTTTTTTCCACGGCGTTTTGGTTAACTCTTTTAATGAGATTGCCAGTACCAGAATGCAGCGGAAATTCGGAGTTCTGAAGCCAAGGCAGTGGCGATACTGCAGTGTTTACAGCCCTTCTGTTAAACCGCCATCTTAATGGCAGCAGGTGCAGGCAAACGCTGGTGCCTGATCCAGTGACCACCTGAACGCAGGTTCCGAGGCTGATCCAATCCGCAGGAGCTCAGAGATGTGAGAGGCCCCAGCTGACTGGGATGAATTAAACAGCTAATCCATGGGAGCCAGTAGCTCTCCTGCAGAAGAGCACTGAACTCTCAGTGGCCTGGTGAGCTCCTGCAGCGATGGTGAGGCAGTTCCACTGTGGCCACCTAGCTAATGGTCCAGCCCCAAGGTACGGTACAAGGATGGATTCTTCAGGAAGATGAGGAGTCCTTCTTTCCCTAGAATAAATAAGGAGTCTCAGACGCTCTTTGATGAAATAGATAGTGTGTTTTATTTTGTGAATAGGTACAATTCTAAACCGTGGGCAGTGGGGAGTTTTTGAGGATGAATGCATTTGATTGGGGAGGGCTAGGTTGCTTGGGCCGCTCTGTTTACCTGGGGACTATGTCACGTGCTTCTGAGGCAGGCACTGAAACAAGGACAGAGCTTTGTCCCACCCTTAAGTCTCAAATTTGATTTTTTGGGGGTTCTGAACATGTTCCTTTTCCATCCCTCACCAATTCCTCTGGAGGCACGGTGCGCGAGCCCGACAATTCTTATGGTTTTTTGTTTCTTTGTTTTGTTTTTTGCCTACCTATAGGCAATGGCTCTAGCGATACATCTGACAGAGGATTAACATGGAGAATATATAAAGAACTCCCGAAACCCAAACAACCCAGTAAGCAAATGGGTAAATGAAATGAACAGATGCTACGCAAAAGATGAAACATGAAGAGCCAATAACCATGAAAAAAAAAAGTTCAACATCCTTAGCCATCAGGGAGATGAAAATTAAAACTACATAGAGATCATATGATGACAAGTGCTAGTGAGGCTTGTGGGGGAAATGCTTACACACTGCTGGTGGGAGCGTAAACTAGTCCAGATAAATGGAACCAATCGCGCAGCTTACAAAGCTGAAAGGCCAACTATCATGTGACCCAGACATGCCACTCCTGGTATGTGGCCCAAAGGAGCCTTAAGCCAACATGTCACAGAGACACTTGGATGCTCATTTCCTGTAATGATAGCTAGGCTATGAGATCAGCGTAGGTGTCAACTAAGGGACAGTATCAGCTCAGGACCCCTAAGACCAAATTCTCAGCGCAAAGGAGACTTAGTTTCCATAGAGGGACACAGGGTAGGGATAAGAGACAAAGACAGGAGATAGAGGGTGAGAGAAAAAGGAGAAGGGAGCAAGAGAGAGGGGACAGGGAAAGTTCTCCCAGAGGACAGTGGACCGCCTCTGGATAGAGAGGAGACGGATGTCACCCACAGGAAAATGGCGGCTTTGGGCAAGGCAGAGGGAAGTTCTGCCAGAGTTGCTTGCCACGCTCCTAGCTGGCCAGAGTCCCTTCAACAGGTGAATGGATAAAGAAACCGTGACACACGTGTAATGGAGCGTCACCTTTCAGCCGAAGAAGATGAAGCAATGCCATTTGCTGTAAAATGGATGAAACCAGAGACGAACAAGTAAAATAAGCCAAACTCAGAAAGACACTATCACTTAAAGATCATGGACGCTATATAAGTACCCGCACCGTTTACATATAAATCTGTAATACACACACACAAACATATATGACATGGAAGCAGAAATGAGACTGTCAAAGGTAAGGAAGGGCACTACTGTGACACCAAGGGGGAAGGCATAAAGAGGTACACCAAGGGGGAAGGCATAAAGAGGTACACCAAGGGGGAAGGCATAAAGAGGTACACCAAGGGGGAAGGCATAAAGAGGTGAAAAAGGTCAACATACATGACTACAGCCACCACTTTGGATGACTAGAATGTGCTAATACTTTTTTTTTTTTTTAGCCAGATGTGGTGGCACAAACCTTTAATCCCAGCACTGGAGAGGCAGAGGCAAGTGTATATGTGAGTTGGAGGGCAGCCTGAACTACATAGTGAGGTCCAGACCAGATAGGGCTACATAGTGAGAAAGAAAGGAAAGAAACAAAGGAAGAAAAGGAAGAAAGAAACAAAGGAAGGAAGGAAGAAAATAAAGAAATCCAGAAAATAATAATATAATAATGTTTCTTCTTAACATGTAACATCTCTGTCTGTCTCTGGTAATTTCCTTTGCTCTCAGGCCTGTTTATCTGGCAATAGACACTCTGCTTTTTTTTTTTTTTAAATTAATGTTTGCATGGCAGATCAATCTCACTCCCTTTATTTTAAACTATCCCTTTTATTATATTTGAAGCAAGCTGCCTATAGACAGTGTTTTCAAGCCTGTCCTGCCAATCGTTGCTTCTGATTGCAACATTTAGTGTATTCTTCCTACATTAAATCTCAAAACTACTTTTTATTTTATTTATTTATTTATTTTTTGTTGTTGTTCTTCATGTTCCGGTTTGTTCTCTTTTCTTTCTTCTTGAAGTTTACTTTAACAATATTTTTGGCATTTTTCAAGAAATAATTTGTGTTTAGCTTTTTAGAAGGTGCTTTTTGCCTGTTGTTACGTCCCTTTGAATCCTCCCATTTATAATATAGCTGTCTTAAATATTTCCCTTGAAATAGGCAGGGGACATTTTTGTTTCAGGACCCCCAAGTCCTTCCTATAGTCCCCTCCATTTTGAAGCTGAGCACATCCATTCAGTTTTAAACTTAGTTACTGTATTTTTTAGTTTTCAATATAGTTTAGTTTCAGATAATCCTGCTGTCTCTGCCATTTCATAGGGCATCCGTTGACTACCGGTCCTCACTTCTCCAGAGCTTCCCTTTTCTTTGCTTAATGAGTGGTGTTTTAATTGCAACCCAGACATTAGCTATTACCACAGAGTCTAGATCTTATTCAAATGACTTATTTTTAGTGGGAGTTCTTGGACACTATGCTGTTGGGTAGAGAGATGTGGCCTCATTACTGACAGATTTGGCTGATGCTCAGGCTAGTCTTTACACTGACAAGGAGTGGCTTCCTCGCTATTGCTGCATGGAGGCATATATAGAAATTAAAGTTCTCTGCCAGGCCTCTGAGGACTTTTGTAGTGAAGAGAAGGGGGCTCATTATGGCTTCTCGCTGTCCACTATGGCATTGCCTGCTGAGGGAGAGTGAGCTCATTAGGCGAGAGCAGTGGCTTAACCTGACTATCTGCTAGACCTCTTTTGGATATTAGGCCTATGGGGATTGGATCCTTTTGACCTTGGTAAAAGCAGAAGTCTGTTTTTTTTTTTTAATATGATATCCATCAACACGGGGGCGGGCGGGGAGGTGGGGGGATGAGGGACTTGTTCCTGGCTGCCAAGAAATGAAAGTTCTTGTTTTCTATTTGTCCTTGCCTAAACCACTCTGCCCTGGTCCTTAAGACTTTCTACAGCCTCTAATGATAGTCCACCATTGATCTATTTGTTCTGATCTTTGTTTTCTTTAGAGCAACAGGACTACGGAGAGATGATCGTGTAGCTTCTCAGAACCGAGAGGTGCCGGTATTACCAAGACCCACTGTCAGGGCTCTGAAAAGACCTCTTTTCTTTCCTCAGCCCTCCCAAGGGCAAACTGTTTTTGCATCTGCCTATCTGCTAAGGACTTTGCCTATGACCAGATCACGGCAGGTCTTTGCTTCTGTCTCCATTCTGAACAGTTCATACTTGTGTCTCGTATGTTCTGAAACAACACCTGTTGGGCAATAGAACAAATTAGAAAACTCCGAATTGGCCACTCAACTTGCTACTAACCATACTGAGCCTCTTTCCTCATCACTCGGGACACTTCTGAGCATCACTGAAGGGCTGTCATGACACCCCAGAGTGTCCAGGTTAGGTGTAGATAAGGTCACGTGGAGATATTCTTTGTAGAACCCAGCACAGCTCTTTGTTTCGCAACAGGGAAGTTCTGTAGTCACTGCTATTTTTCATTTAATATCTGGGGTCTGCTTTCTAAGTAATACACCTGTTTGATTTGAGCTGGTCTACACAGAGTAAACACTGGAGTTTCTAATCCTCTCTCTAAGTAAGAATGGCCAATGGAAGGTAAGTGGAAGAGATGGGTGCAGCCTCCCAGGAGGATGTCTTGGGAGAACAGAGCATCACCTTCTCTTTCCTTTTACTTTTTCCTCTGTTGAGTGGGTTGTGGCTGTGATGGTAAGTACACATGCAGTAATTTCAAATAATGGAGGTTATTGCCCTACTTTTGGAGTCTCAGCATGAGTAGATGCAGTCTAGGTCCTTGACAGTTTCACCAGATTACAGTATTTGACCCAGAATGTTTTCAAGAGAAAGTAAAGCCAGTGTGTTCAAATAACTACTGGGTTTGATTTCCCCCCTTTTCTTACAGTTAAACCAAGTGCAGAACAATGCATATGTACAGCCCTGTAAAAATGGTAGGTTTCAAAATTAGCTGTCTTTGATTGAAATGAATACCATCAGATGCTCGGCATACAGCACTGGCAAGGGTGGCATGACTAGGGTGTTTCATCTCTCAGAAATCTCCAACTCTTTTATCAGGACCTTTTCAAAACCTGACCTGAAAAACAACTGCCCCCCCCAAAGACAGCCTGTGGGAACCCTGTTTCAATGGGTGTTTCTCAGCAACACCCCAACCCCTGATTGCAGGTGGTAGGATTTCTACAGAAACGGATCACGGATTGTACAATCAAATTCTTCATTATTACAAATCTCAGGAACCAGTCTAGATATTGATTTCTAAAAAAAAAAAAAAAAAAAAAAAGGATAAGGACGGCAGCTTGAGGTTCCCTTGGGAATCAGATGCTTTCATGCAGGGAAGGCTCATGGACGTGAAAGAGCAAACACACATGACTCAGTTCCCTTAGGATTCATGTCATCCCGCCTTGCCACTGGGACACTCAGAGGCTCCTGTAGCCATGCCTCAAGGCTGTCCAGCTACTTCTCGAGCTTGGAGCAGGCTACAACATCATCTATATAGTGCTGGTTTGGAAGACATGAATAATGCAAGAACTGCAAGCACGGTAGGTTTCCACCCAGGTTTCAAAAGGAGGCCTGGGAGACTAGGTAACACGTGGCATGCTTAGATTCCCTGCAGGACGCCTGTGGGAGGGCACCGCATGAAGTCGTGAGTGTGAAGCCTAACTTTTACTATAGACCTCAAGACCTGAGTGATACCAGCAGCATAAAACATGTATACGAGGCAAGTCCCAGACAACGAGTTCAGCCAGCCCAAGACACAGAGCTCATGGGCTTGAAATGACAAAGCATTAGGGGAGGGGCTTCCTAAGGAGCTCACATCACAATACCACACACTCTGATGCCAGGCATAGATCTGCTGGGTTTAGTGTTTGCCCTGCTGGGTTTGGGGCCATTCTACAACATGTTCTTTCTTTCCTTACCATCATCTCATTACCGCCGCCGCCGCCGCCACCACCACCAGCACCACCACCACCATCACCCCACATTAGAAAAAGGCATCATTGGCTTCTGTGTCCTTGTACTTTGTAAATTTGGGAGTTTTCCTCTTTTTCTATTTTTTTTTTTTAATTTATTTTGCCAGGGGGCCCACAGTAAACAGTTTGCCGTGTGTCTCTCTGTTGAAGTTATTCTTTTTTAATAAAACAGTGTTTGTTTCTCTTAGCTTATCTCTTAACCCGGCTATCACACAAATAATCGAGACTCAATATATTTGTTTAAAGTTTAAGCTTCACACCACAATCCTCAGCAGTTTATGTCTATTATAACCTTCTGTGTTATTTTGCCTTACTCTCAGCAAACATCCCAGTGATATTTGCACTTTGTAGCTTTCCTCAGTTCCAGCTCCTTTCTCCTGATCTTTCTTGGACCTCTACCTGTGGCTGAACCCCCTCTCTGAACCCCTCATTTTTTCCTCTCCTGACTGGCAGGAAGTCCAGCCCTATTATCTCCCCTGCTCATTGACTGGCTATAAGCTGCTTTATTGACATATGGGGGGGGGAGGGGCAGGGGAAATTGGGGAGCAGAGTTTACACAACACTGAGACAGAAATTAGCATTTAAACTACCCAGTAACCTTATGCTTACGTCTCCCTCTCCCAGGGGATTTGAATGTTTGAGTTGCTGAGCAATGATGGAACTGTTAAGATTATGGGGACTCTTGGAGATGGACTCAAAGCAGTGTTCATTATGAGATGGCCAAGGGCAGAATAGTGTTGCTTGAATGTGAGGTGGATCCCCACAGGCTTGCGTGTTCAATGTGTAGTTGCTATTTATGATGCTGAATTGCGGGGGGGGGGGGGGGTCTGGATACCTGAGAGAAGAAAGCATAGTTGGACAAAACGGGTCACTGAGGACGTGACTCTGAGAGCTGTGCTTGCTGTAGAAGAGCCTCCACACACGTCTGTGGTGCTCTGTCAAACACACGGGACAAACAACCGTGCGCTGAATGAACACTGTGATTCTGAGCACCCAATTAGCCCTCCATCCTTTTAAGTTGTCATGGAGACAATTAGCTAGCACAGGCCCCTGGACAGTCTATACTATAGAAGATAGCCCTCACTAAAACACAACTTCATTTCAATGCCAAATAGGAGTGAGGTGACCCACCCGTAGCCAGTTGTAAAGCGAACCCTATCTTGAGGAATGATTATGCCAACAAGAGAGCCCTGAGCCACATCTAAAATCTATTTGTTCGCAATCTGGTATTGAGAAAAATAACTACTATGGACTCGGGGGAATTAAATAGGCCAATTGAAATATCAAAGTGAGGACTAAAAACATCCTGGAACTGGCAAGTGCGAAATGTGGACTGGAAAAAAAAATCACTGTACTCAGTAAGCTCAAGGACATAGGTCACAGAGAAGGCAGTTCCAGCACACGAAGGCAGTGTATTAAAAGATTAAAGGGGTGACTGTACATCTTGAAATTATAGTGAATGGAACCTGGAGAGATGGCTCAGTGGTTAAAAGGACTTGCTGTTCTTCCAGAGGACCTGAATTTGGTTCCCAGCACCCATGCCAGGAAGCTCCCAACCTCACATAACTCCATCTCCAGGAGATTCAGTCTGTTCTGGTCTTCACAGGAACCTGAACACATGTAGTGCTTGTGCATGTGCATGCGCACATGTGCATACACACACACACACACACACACACACACACACACACACAATTATAATATGATAAAAATTTTAAAAACTAAACACGTAGGAATAAATTCAACTCACTAAGTTGACCACACTGGCCTTGAACTTGCTCTGCAGTACAGGCTGTCTGTGAACTTCTGTCCTTTTCTTTTTTAAAAGTCTCTGAATAGCTGAGATTTCAGGCCTCCATTAGCTCACCCAGTTTGGGCATTCTTTTTTTTAAATTTAAATAATTTATTCAGATTACATCTCAGTTGTTGTCCCCTCACTTGTATCTTCCCATTCCCCTCTCCTCCCTCTTTCAACCTACTCCCCTCTCCTAGGCCTGTGACAGAAGTGGACCTCTACCCCAACCATATGATCATAGCCTATCAGGTCTCATCTGGATAACCTGCTTCCCCTTCCTCTGAGTGCCACCAGGCCTCCCCACCAAGGGGAAGTGGTCAAATAGGGGCCACCAGAGTTCATGTCAGAGTCAGTCCCGGCTCTCCACTCAGCTGTGGAGAATGAGCTGTCTATTGACTATATCTGAATAGGGGGTCGAGGTTTACTGCATGCACTGACCTTGGTTGCTACAGTAGCTTGTGTAGGCCCCCTGGGTCCAGACCCACCAGCCTTGATAGTTTTCTTGTAGGGTTCTAGGACCCTCTAGGTCCTTCTATCTCCCCATTCTTCCATACCACTCTCACCTGGAGTCCCAATAGCAGGTCCCAGCATCTCTTCCAATCCCCTGTTGAATAAAGACTCTCAGAGGACAACCATGTTGAGCTCGTATCCAATTATAAGTGAGTATATACCATGCGTATCTTTCTGGATCTGGGTTAACTCACTCAGATGATCATTTCTAGTTCCATCCATTTGCCTACAAATTTCAAAATTTCCTTGCTTTTAATAGCTGAGTAGTATTCCATAGTGTAAATGTACCACAGTTTCTTTATCCATCCTTTGACTGAGGGACATTTAGGTTGTTTCCAGATTCTGGCTATCATGAATAAGGCTGCTATGAGCATGGTTGAGCATATGTCCTTGTTGTGTGGTGGAGCATCTTTTGTGTATATGTCAAGGAGTGGAATAGCTGGGTCTTGAGGTAGCCCTATTCCCAGTTTTCTGAGAAAGCGCCAGATTGATTTCCAAAGTCATTGTACAAGTTTGCACTCCCACCAGCAATGAAGGAGTGTTCCCTTTCCTCCACATCCTTGCAGTTTGGGTGTTCTTAAAGTGGGAGATGAAATATAAAAACCCAGGCTTGAATAAAGAGTAATGGAAATGGTCAATACAAAGCAACAGAAGAAATTTAAATAATTATTCTATTTTTAAAATAATGTTTTATAGAACTTAAAACATATTAAAATGAAATACATGACAGTAGTAGCCCCAACTAAGGGGTGTGTGAATTAATACTCTTAGGCTTGTGCAACAAACCAGTTAAGATGTGACTTTGATAAGTTAAACACTCTTTTAATAAGTCATAGGTAATAGCTGAAAGAATAGTAGATTGATAGCTTATTAACGCCAATAAGGGAAGATGCAGTAATTATCATGCAAATGATGGTGGAAGTAGATAAAGGGGACAAAAGGGATATTTTTGTTGTAAGAAGAAATCCAGGGGCATTAGAAATGTTAAGTAGACACTCCAAATAAACCACATTCGTGGTCATACCGAAAAGAGAAATGCCGAAGGATGGTAAAGCATGTTGCATAACAATTAGGAAGCACGCTAATATAATTTATAATTTGTAATTTATTTTATAATTTAATTATTTAAATATTCCATGTATTGTCCTTAGAATCAAAGAAAACACATTTTTTCCCTTTTTTCAGGTGTACTTATATAGTATTCAGCATTTGCTGAATTATAAGACATGAGTCACAAATTCGGGATCAAGCTAGGAATTTAACAATACTGGGAAAGTTCAGTGTATGCTGCTAATTAATCTATAGACAAGTCAAAGTCATGTTGGACATGAGATACCTGGATTCGAATGATGGCACGTGCTGTGTCTACTGCCTGGCGTTGGTCCACAGGCTCTGCTTCTCTCGCTGGAGAGAGGGGGGTTGTAGACATACTTATACTGTGAGCGGGGGGGGAAAGGCCAGAGGCAACGGCTCAAAAGCTGTCTAAAAATTAGCAGGACAATAGCAAAGTGGAGAAGAAGAAAGCAAAAAAGAGGACATAATAAAGACAGGGCAGAAATAAATGGGATGGAAAAGAAACCGTCAAAGGAAAATAATTAGCAAATGTAAATTTACTCCCTTAAATAGACCAATAAAATAAAAAACTCCTAGAAAAAAAAGTCATAAGAAACAGAAAGACAAGGCATGCTTTACCATTATAGACAAAGAGGGGAGCATCAAAGACAATAGTAGTTTTTATGAATGTTTTAAGTGAATGAACTTATCAAGTGGGGGCAAAATGGATAAATTCCTGGAAACACATAAGAGGACACAGACATCTAAATAGTTCTCCAAGGTGAAGCAATGAAACAGCAAACTCATCATACAAACTTGCCCACAAAAACGTCCAGGCTGCGGTGATTTCACTGATCTTCTCCCAAACAGTTAGGAAAAATTGACACTAATCAAATAAATTTTCCAGGGTAGACGCAGAAGACAGTCCTCAACTTCATAGGGCTTTGGTACTCAGAAAGTGTATTCACACACGATATCATCTAAGGTCAAGTGTATATTACATTTTATATGTATGTAGGCATTCCTCTATCACATTGCAATTGACTTAGCATCAGAAAATTACCAATACAATTCAACGCATTGATTAAAAAACATCAAGCAATCATATTGAAAGATGTGGAGAAATACGTCATAATGTTCAGCGTCAAACTGCTGCTTAATAAACTAATAGAAAACTACCAATAAGGGTGGGAAGACAACTCTGTGGCTAAAGTGCTGGCCATTAGCATGGGAACTTGAGTTCAGACCCGGGAGCCCATGTGGCAGCCTGATACACAGGGCTGCCATGTCATGCCAGCCCTGGGAGCAGAGGCAGGGGGGTCTCTTGGGCCAGCTAGCCTGGCCAAGCTAGAGGAGGAGGAAGGGTTTGGTCCTCCTACACTGCTGGGTACCAAGAATTGTGGAACCCTTGCAATTGAACGGCATGACGTAGGCACATGCAAATAAGGCTCCGGCACAGCTCAGTTGGCTGATGGCTAGCTGTAAGAGCATGGGGACCTGTATCTGGATTCCAAGGAGCCACATTACAAAAAGCCAACTACTATGGCAACTCACTCCTGTGATTCCCCAGGCTGGGAGAGTGGGGAGACAGAGGGACGGATACCTGGTGCTCGCTGACCGACAGACACCAGGCAAATTAGTGAGGTTCGGGTACAATGAAAGAAAGCATCTCAAAAAGTAAGGTGGAGAGTAATAGGGGAAGATGCTAGATGTTGACCTCTGACCTTCACACACACACACACACACACACACACACACACACACACACACGAGTACACATACATGCTTATGCACACACTTGCACAGGAACTCAAGCATGTGCGTACATCATACATGCGAACGTGTGTATACTTGCAATAATTCATACATATGCAACATACACACATGCACAGGAACTCAAACACATACACACATCATACATAAAACACACATGTACACATGAAAGAACTCATACACATGCACACACACCCAAGCTAATGGAACAAAATAGAATACAAACAGAGGCTCCTCCCCTCCTACACACACATGGAACTTGACCTATAACTCAGGGAAAACACAGCAAAAAAATGCACAAAGTCTTTTGATGAGACTCTGCTCTTTTCAAGGGGAAAAAAAGGATATTGAGCTTCTGTTTTGTACCATATTAAAAAATGATAATTAAAATGCATAATGGATCTCAATGTGAAAGAAAAACAACTTTCTGGATTAACTAATTTTATGATATTAAGTCAAGCAAACATTTCTGAAACCAAATATAAAACTCTAAGCATAATGAACTTGATTGTTAGCCTTGAGTGTGTATGTGTGTGTGCATATATACATTTTTTTCAGTAGAAAAAAAATTTTAAACTTTTTATTGATTCTTTGTGAGTTTCAGATCATGCACCTTCACTCATCCTCCCATCCTCTCATATCCATTCTTTACCATTGCAATCTCTCCCCCAAATTAAACACACAAACAACAGCAACAACAACAACAGCAGCAACAAAAAGTGTAAAAAACATCTCATTGTGGAAGCTGTAGTGTGTCCCACAGTACATCCCTCTGCCCACACATCTCCACTTGCAAATGTTCATTGCAGTGAATCATTGGTCTGGTTCAAGAACTCCGGCTTCTCTGACACCATCAATACTGGATCCTCATCGGGACTCCTCCCAGTTATCCTGTAGTTGCCCTGTGTCATGGGGATCCTGCAGCTTTGGATCAGCAGGACTGGCCTTTTCATGCATTGCAACTGTTGGCAGATGATGAAGACTTTGGGGTGGTCCAATTCAAAGACCCGGATCTGGACCTGGGTGGTAGCTGAGCTGCTCAGCCTGCCAGCTCTCCCTTGGATATTAGCTATAAAGAACAGCATAACCATGCTACAATCCACAGCCCCAAAGAAGCCACAGAGGACCCAAGGGGAGATGCTTGAATCTCACCCAGAATAGGAAATAAAATAGACATCTGAAGCCGATGGATGGAAGGAACTGGGTGGAAGAGGGCATGGGGAGGTACAGGGGTGGAGATCAGGAGCTGGTGGGGAGGGTGGACTGAGAGAGAGAACAGAAATCGGTTGGGGGCACCTCGGGGACAGGGCACTCTCCTGGGAGTCTGTTGGGGTGATCTTAGCTGAGATTCCTAGCAGCAGGGCTTAAGAAGCCTGAAGTCAACACCTCTTATAGCCAAGTGGGACTCCCAGTGTGGGGAAGGGGACACCAACCCACCCGTAAAACCTTCAACCCAAACTCTGTCTTGCCTACAAGCAGCATAGAAGTAAAGATGGAGCAGAGATTGAGGGAAGGGCCAACCAACGCCTGGCCCAACCTGAGGCCCACCCCATGGGAGAGAGCCGACCCCTGACACTATTAATGATGCTCTGCTATGCTTGCAGACAGGAGCCTGGCATAACTGTCCTCTGAGAGGCTTCATCCAGCAGCTGAGACCCACAGCCAGACAACAGTCCGACCTCGGGGAGTTATGTGGAAGAATGGGAGGACTGAGGGAGCCGTAGTAGTCAAGGACAGCACAATAAGACACATAGAGTCAACTAACCTGGACCCATGGGGGCTCACAGAGATTGAACCACCAACCAAGAAGCATACATGGGCTGGACCTAGGCCCCTTACACATAGGTAGCAGATGTGTAGCAGTGTGGTCAACATCTGGGTCCCCTAAGAATGGGAGTAGGGCCTGTCTCTGAGTCTGTTGCCTATCACTGGATCCCTTTCCTCTAGCTGGGCTGCCTTTGTCAGGCCCCAGTGCGAGAGGATGCACTTAGTCCTGCTGAGACTTGAGGTGCCAGGGTGAATTGATATCCCTTGGGGGGGCTGCCCCTCTCTGAGAAGAAGGAGGGGGGAATGAAAAGAGGGGGGCATAGGGGTGGCACTTGGAGGAGAGGAGGGATTGGGCTGGGATCATGCTCTAAAGTGATAAAAGAAGAAGAAAAAGAAGAAAGTAGAAAGGAAGAGGAGGAGGAGGCAGAGATGCATCATCGTCGTCGTCGTCGTCGTCGTCGTCGTCGTCGTCGTCGTCGTCATCGTCATCATCATCATCATCATCGGCGGCGGCTGCGGCGGCGGCGGCGGCGGCGGCGGCAGCGGTGGCAGCGGTGGCGGCAGCGGCAGCAGCAGCAAGCAGCATTTCCCAGCTAGGAAGCCATGAGATGGTTAAACAAGCGCATGCTCCTCTCACAACCCGGAGTTGGCGCCCTCTGGAGGAGAATTTGTTCCCACTGCTTCTCTGCGTTTCTGATTGCAGGCTTGAGTTTCCAGGTAGAGTTCTTCATTTCAGAAGCCTCCCTGCCCCCCATCAATGTGTGCTATTTCAGGGATGCACAAATATAGGCAGAAGAGATGAAGTTAACCCAGGCTGGCTCTTTGCATTGGTCGTATGTGGTGCTCCTTCTGTGGGAAAAAAACGGAAGGCACCAGGAGCCTCTTGTCCTTAAACCGCTGCCTCATCCCAGGGCTTGAAGTCGCCCTACCAGCTCATAGAGTGAAAGGCCGTGGAAAAATAATGATGGTTGCTCACACTTGATCATGCACAAAACTCAACCTGAGAATCTAAAATGTAGGCTTTTGAGTTCCGTTAACAATAGGTAGAGAGGGACGGGTCTCTAACATCCTAACAGACACTTTGGGGGAGATTACTCGAATGCTTGTGTTCCCTGGACCCCATTCGGAAGGACCCTGTATTAAAGGAAACCTCGGGGCTGGAGAGATGGCTCAGCGGTTAAGCGCACTGATTGCTCTTCCAGAGGTTATGAGTTCAATTCCCAGCAACCACATGGTGGCTCACAACCACATATAACGTGGTCTGATGCTCTGGCCTGCAGGTGTACATGCAGGCAGAGCACTGTACACATAACAAATAAACAAATCTTTAAAAAGAAAATAAAGAAAGCCTGTGTTTTAGTAGGCGAGACTTCAGAGCTTTAACTCCCAGCTCAGGGCTTCTTAGTCAGGAGGTCCACCTGTAGACTCACCTTGTGAGTGGCAAAGGCCTTGCTCTCACACTGTATTCTCCAGCCTTATGGGATCACTCAAGATCGGGTGGAAAGAGAAAAGCCTTATCTGACAGCTCTGCATTTTAAACCCCCCTTAGAGCCTTCGGCTCCAAGTCTTGAATACAAATACATCATAGCATCACATGAGGGCGCTGCAACAAGGCAACAAGAACCAACTGCACAGCGGAGGCGGAGAAGCGGGGCATGTTGATTAAAAGCTCTTGTTTTCAGTTTCATTGGGCTCCTTTACCCTACAAGGATCCCTAGAGCCTGCAGTTGTGCACACATGCCGGTTCATGTCCAGCACGAGTGTGTGCGCATGCTTGAAACTTATGTACGTGTATATTTCACATATGGGCAGGGGCGGAGGAGGCAGACAGGGGAGGAGGCAGGAACGAAAGCTGATGAGAGACAGAAAGGTGAGAAGATTACAATAGCCAGCCTTCAGAGGTCATTTTTCTTGTTGATTTTGAAAGACAATTTCCTGCACTGTCTTTAAAATGCCTCCTGCTAGTTTTCACAGTCTCCAATACAGGAGCGCCCTGGAAAACATCCCTTGGGTCTGTGCCAACGGAGAATGCCTTGGCAGTGTAACACATGTCTCCTGGTTTGCTTTGGGGAGTTCATTGGATTTAGGGACTGAGACTTAACCATCTTCCTTCTCAAGCTGATGAGGGTCCAGGCACCCGTCTCCATAGCTGCCCTGTGAGGCCCAGACATCAGAAAAAAAAAAAAAAAAAAAAAAAAGCAGCCACAGGTACAGGCGAGTCACAAAAACAGCGATTAAAAAATAAAATTCCAGAGGTGCAAGAAGGACTTTATTTCCCAAGGATTTGATGGGAGCTGCAAGGAGCCTAATTGTAGCTTCTGCTAAACGGTGGGGAGTAGCTTTATTTTCTGATTTCCCAGTTTTTTTGTCTCCTCACCTCTCTGTGGGCCCATGAGAGGAAATACGCATTTGCCCCCTTCCACATAGGCTGTGGAAGTCCCCACTGGATTGTTCTGAGCGTCCACGACAGCAGGAGCGATGAGGGGTTTCTTCCCACTACAAGGGCAGTGCTCTCATCTGAAAGGCATTCAGCCCTCTGAGCCTAGGGGCCACGCTGTTGGATCAGATGACGATGACGTCCTCCGAAACGCTTCAATTTACAGTGTTCGGGTGTTAGGGCACTGCAGACCCTGTGCTGTTTCCCTGGGCAGTGCAATTGCAGACCAAAGCTGCCCAGGTGTTTCTCTGATCCCACCCTTTCTCACATACATGCATGCGGATGCAGGCACACGCATGCACACGTCCATGCATTGGCCCTCTTGAGGCAAGGCCCTGGGTCATACCAATGGAAAAAATGAGAAAAAGGACATGTGCTGCCATTTTAGAGCTGGCTCTGAGAGCTACTTAATGACAGTGAGATATAAAGAGTTCTCTCCACTATGATAAGGCTGTCTGGGTTTGCTGGGGTAGGGGTGACAATGAGAGAGTCTTCTCAGGCATGTGGAAGATTTGATTGGGGCAATATAACAGGCATAATAGTTTAAAGCTTGGATGCGTAGCTCAGAGGCAGGAAGTGACTAGAACGTTCCATTGGGATGTGATGACACTTGTATGCTCTGTGGGCAGAAAGGGCCAGGTCCCCCTCTGAGCGTCATGCTGTTCCTCTAAGCTATGATGATTTCTGTCTTTGGAGCTCAAGCATATACAAGTGGAGGTCTCTCTGGGGTTCAGGTAACCAACTGTTCACAGCTCTTTTATGAGACCTCTGTGCTTTCCTTGTGCCCAGCCTTGGGTCTCATTTTGGAATTTTTACAGGCCCCTGAGGTCTGACTTTAACACAGTGAGTCCTTTTCCAGCCTTCCAAGAATGAACCCATATACGTGCTGCTGGGAGGAGACAGAGCAGGTGTGTGTGTGTGGGGGGTGTGTGTACTTGTGTGACAATGTGGGTACCCATGATCCAGGGCAACTTCAAATTTCAGGCTTTGCTTTTCTTCTTGTTTGAGTCTGAGTCCCTAGATACTTGTGCTGTGGGTGCTAGGCTAGCTGGCTTCTGATCTTCTGGAGGATTCTCCCGTCTCTACCTCCTACTCTACTATGGTTGTTCTAAGGTTATAGACCAGCAGTTCTCAACCCATGGGTCATGACCCCTTTGGGGGTCAAATGACCCTTTCACAGAGGTCATCTAAGACCATCAGAAAACACAGGTATCTACATTATGATTCATAACAGTGGCACTGATTATGGCCTTTCAGATTGTCTATCTGCCTTTTAGGTACATAAAAGTTCTAGAGATTTGAATTCGGGTCCCCATGGTTGTGTGCCAAGCACTTTTATCCACGGAGCCATCTCTCCAGCCCTAAGGCAGAGGGTTAACTTGCTTTTTTCTCCGCCCCTTCCTTCTCTTTTCCTTCTTTCCCCTTCCATACCCATCCTCTCCTCTTCTCGTCCTGTTTGGTCCTCTTTGTCCACCCATCATTTTAAAGTCTGACTCTGGCTTTCATCCTCTGCAGCCCACATGCAGGGAAAGGCAACATGGATTTTCCCAGCAACCTTGAGTTTGGTCTTTCCTTACAGTCAGGAGCCTGTCCTTATGGAGTAGAGGTCTCTTTGGTATTTCCCTTTTGAAGTTTTGTTTCGTTTTGTTTTTAACAAAATGAAACTCTGGTTAGTTTGGAAAAACAGTAAGGAGAGACCCCACATAAAGTGAAATGACTTTGCTACCTGCTCTTAACTGAGGGTGACAGATCTCGTCAAATTCTGATTGCACAGACGCCACTAAAAGTACTGTGTTGATTTCACACCGAGGTGGAAAACATGCATGCTCAAAACTGACAGGCAGCCTCACATGAGTATCTTATGCCCTTTATTTTGTCTGATGCACTCAACAGTATAAAAAAATCACACGTGAAGGCCTCTACTAGGCACTGGCAGACAAGAACACTGGTTATTTATGTACAGGGCTAGGGAGGGAGGAAAGAATTCTAACCTTGAAGCTCTCTACTATTTGGGAACTTTTCTCAAAGCTGAAAACACGCCTTAGTCAGGTTTAATATTTATTTATTTTTCCTCCAGAGGTCAAGGGAGTAAACAGAGAGTTAAATTTTCTAACATCCAGCGTCACTCCTGACTCTATCCAGTGAGAACTGTAGAGTGCATTAGATTCTCTGGGGGAGCTGACTTAAGATGTGGGTTCTCAGGGTCTGTCCCATAGAGTGATTCTGCATGATGCATTGGTCACGAAACTAGCACTCTGCAGTGGTCCAGATGCCTCTAGTCTGGGGTGCACATACTTTATGTAACTCCGATGTTTTCCATATTCGGTTTTGTACAATCAGTTTTCATTTGTAATTTTGACAGTGCTAGCGATCACGGGGCTTGCGAGTACTGTTATCCCAGGTGAGCTTAGCTCTGTAGTGTCTTATGTATTTCAAGGTACATTGGGTAGAGGGCACGTCTCACTCATTTCTCCAGTTGCAGAACTAAATTCAGTGTCTGCAGAGCCTCCCTCTCCGCCCACAGTACTCTCGCTCAAAGACGCAGCTGTGATTTCAAGAACCGCAACCCTAGGCATCACAGCTTAAGACTCTGAAAGAGTAAAGGTGCTATGAGAGCTGTGGGACTGCCAGGAGCTCAGTGGTACATCTGCCCTACTGTGTACCCTCATCTGCCCTACTGTGCATCCTCATCTGCCCTACTGGGCACCCTCATCTGCCCTACTATGCACCCTCAGCCAATTTCTCAACATTGCTTGCCGTATTCCCCAGTTTAAAGGAAACTAGGGTAAGAGGAGGCACTTGGACATTTGTCATCTCCCACTTTCTGGTTCCCCTGCCCAGAGCTTTTCTCCATGTCCACACCTGTCTGACTTTTACCCATCATGCAGAGCTTGGCTCTCATCTTACCAGGAAGCTCTTCCTAGCCGTTCTAATCTTTGATTTGTCTTTGGGGACTCTTTCTTTCCCAGAAGCATATCTGAACGTCAAGTGACTCTTCGACTGACTCGGAAATGTAAAAACAGAGGTATAATTTTGAGGGCCCCTCTTTACTCACACACTCTAGCCCCCAAATAATGAGACAGAGACCTATTAGATGTATTCAACGAGCTTTAAAGCACTAGAGCTGGGCAGATAGTCATCTATTTAATGCTCTATGCTAGTCTGTTTTTTTTCCCCAGCCACAGGCCCCAAATTACTGCCCTATTGGTCCAGCCTGATCCAACTTGCTCCATCAGGTCAGTCTTCACGGCTCTTTATTCCTTCTTCCTTCTCCTTTTCCCATGTGGTTCCTCCTTGAGATCCCAAGATTGGGAACGGAAGTCCAGCCTCCCTGTCTTCTCTATCCAGTCATTGGCTCTCAGCTTCTTTATTAACTAGCCAGAGATAATTGGGGAGCAATGTTTACACAACATTAATGCAGGAGATTCTTCACAGAAATAGCAATGCTCAGCCAGGTGTGGTGGCCCATCCCTGTAATCCCAGCACTCCATAAGCAAAGGCAGGCAGATCTCTGCATTCTAGGCCAGCCTGATCTACAAAGCGAGTCCAGGATAGCCAGGGCTACACAGAGAAACCCTGTCTCAAAAAAACCCAAAAAGCCAAAACAAACAAACAAACCATCACTACCACCATCACCACCACCACCACCAACCAAACCAAAAACAAAAGAAAAAGAAAAAAGAAAAAAGAAATTATAATACGCATGTCCGGACTGTAACCAGAAATCAGCATCTGAAAACACAGCTTTTACACCAGACCAACCCCCAACATAGAAACTCATTATTGCTTTGGCTGGCCCCTTCCATGCTTCACTCCTCCTACTTCAGAGATTCTGGGTAGAGACAGACTCCTAACCTCCTCTTCCTATTTCCTCTCCCCTCCTCTGGGAGCTGAGGCAATGCATTACTTACTGGTCTCATTGTGACTACAAACAGACTATCTGAAAAAGTCATGGTAAGCAAAGAGGGGCTTGCTTTGGCTCGAAGTTCTCAGAGGTACGATCTCTCATGATGCCTAAGGTAACAGCCTTAGAAGCAGGAGGTGGTGGTCACAGGGCATCCATACCCTGGGAGCAGAGACTGGTGAATGCTTGCGCTTGGCTCAGTTTCTCCTTTTTATTTAGTCCGGGACTTCAGCCCATGGGATGGTACCACTCACACATAGAATGGTATTCCCACTTCAGCTAACCTACTCCAGGTAACCCCCTACCCACCTCCGGATACAACTGGTGAACCTCACCCAGATGGCAGCCAAGACTAACCAGAACAAGCAGACAGTGTAGACAGATGAGTTCTCAGGCCAAGCCAGAGGCGAAGGCACATAACTCAAACTGATGCTGTCCATGTCTTTCTTGTCTTTTCACTTACATTCACGCCTGCATAGTCTATGTCAAGATGGGTATTAATTTTCTAAACCATAAGTTTACTGCTTGTACTGTCTTTGGTTAGTTCAATAGTTTGAGCAGACCACCCTCCCCCCGCCCCCAGCCCCGATCTACCTGTCATGATGTTCTTCTTGTAGGTTTCTAGGACCCTCTGGGTTCTTCTATTTCTCCATCTCCTATATTTGTCTTACCTAGAGTCCCAGTGGGATGTCCTCACATATATCCCAATCTCCTGGTAAGTGAAGACTTTCGTGTGATGTGCATTTTGCGCTAGTGCCCAATTATAAGCGAGTATATACTATGTGAGTCTTTCTGTTTCCGGGTTAACTCACTCAGTGTGACCATTTCTAGTTCCATGCATTTGTCTACAAATTTCAGGATTTCCTTGTTTTTAATAGCTGAGTAGTTTTCCGTGGTGTAAAAGTAGCACAGTTTCTTTATCCATTCTTCAACTGGAGGACATTTAGGCTGTTTCCAGGTTCTGGCTATTATGATAAGGCCCTGTAGCCAGTTTCTAAAAACATCAGACTTGAAGGTGGAAAGACAGGGCAGTTGAAGGTCATCACTCTCACACTTTGTTCAACTTAGCCCATTGTTCCTGAGGATTCCAAACTGGTTCACATCCAGGGAGCAGGAGATTCAGTGGAAAGAAATTTATAATTGAGGCTAACCACATTCGATGGCAAAGCTAGCACCAAGCTGTTTTTTAAACACAGAGCCCAGCACTCAGGTCACACAACTGTCTTCAGTGGCAAGGGCACGTGTAGATAGTTATCTGAAAGCCTCTCACACCTGTCATGGTTCATTCCAGCCCCTCCTGGAAAATTCTAAACAGAGCACATGTGTCCCAGATACTGGATGCCCTACACGCCCTGATGCTCATTCCTAGGGGACAAACTGACATCATTCAGTGACAGGGCCAGCTAGAGTCAAACTGTTTTAAAATTAGACTTTCCTTGTTAAAGGTGCCTATTGCCTGTGATATCTGAATTTAGAAGCATTTACAAGGTCTATTACAAGAGCCTCATTAATCTTTTGCTTGTTTCGTTGTTGTTTTTAATTGTAAGGGTAGTCAGCACCAAAACCAGGAAACCAGGAAGCAGAAGATGAGTGAGTCTATCCTCCTTCCTCTTTGAGACTTTTCTCAGCCTAATTTTTTAATGTGTGTGTGTGTGTGTGTGTGCGTGTTCGTGTGTGTGTGTGTGTGTGTGTGTGTGTGTGTGTGTGTGCATTATTGTATGCATCAATGTGTCTCTAGCTGTGTGGAGGCCACAGCTCAACTTTGAATGTTTGTTTCAATTGCTGTCCACCATCTGCTTTGAGACAGGGTTTTACACTCCACGGATTTGGCTAGATTGACTGGCCAGCAAGTTCCAGAGATCTGTTGACTCTTATTTCCCAATGTGGGGATCCTAGGTACATGCCACCATCCTCAGCTTGCTAGCAGGTGTTGAGGATCCAGACTCAGGTCCTTCGAAACATTTTACTCCCTGAGCTATATGCCCCATCTTCTAACTTCTATCAGCTTTTAATGTACTAATGTCTAGTGGAGCAGGTCCTTGGCTGTTGATGGTTGAACAACTTACTGACTGAGCTGGAAAAATAAAGAAGTGTTACTTTCCATTCAAAGACTATAGTTATGAGATCAATAACATGGAGTTGAACCTGCTGGTCCAGCATTGATTAACCTGTCAGACTCTCTGCAACAGCCTCTTGCCCGTGGGCACACAGATCTTGATGTAGCTAGTTTCTAAATTGTATGCCCAAGGCAGACATCACTAATCAATTGAGTCCCTCTTTTGGAGCCCATACTTACTCAGTGTAAGGAACCAATAAAGGAGTCATATACAAGAGCACCTCCACTTTCCATGCCTGCTCAACTACTACTGTGACCCTGTCTTATCCACAAAACGATACCTATTTTATGTTAAAGTAGTCATTCCTCTTTCTGTCATAGGGAGCTAAGACTTATGCACAGACAATGCTCTGAGCTTGGACTGTATGATTAGTACGCAAAAGATGGTTTTATCTGTGCTTTTGGAATAGAGATATTTTAACTGAAGAAAAGACACCTTATTTTGACTTGGAGAATTGCCACACTGTCTCCTTGAGTGCTCTGAAGTCCAGAATTCAAGAACCTTTCTGTGTCTTGTACTGTATTGGGGAAGGTGGATTATCCTGAGGAATGAAGCCAGGAGAAGCACGTCAGGAAATCCTCCTGTTAATACTGTGCCTTTGTCTATCATTTCTATCAGATGTCGCGATGGGTGTGTGATATAACCATGGAAGCACTTGACGAGGAGGAGGAGGAGGCTGGGCAGAAATGAGACGGGTGTCATGCAGCGTAAAAATGAAAAGAATCTTGGTTTGCAATATAAGCAGAGTAGCAGACTTAGAGTATTCTAAGACTGTCGTCAGGCTTACTATCTGAATAAGAAATCAGGAGGGAAAGAAAAAAAATAAAATGAAAGAAAAAGAAATGAGCCCCAGAAAACTGGTCTTGAGCAAATGTGCTATTATATTTGGATGGTGAAATTTATTAAACATGTTTATGGGTAAAAGCGGCATTGTTAGTAATTGCACTAGGGTGACAGGTGTAAGCCAGTCTTGGATCACTGTAGCCATACGTCTTCTGCCATAGTTTTAATAATAACCATTTCCCATAGGGTCATTGGCTTGAACATGGTCCCTATTTGGTGGTACTGTCCTGGGAGGTTATGGGCCCTTCAGAAGTGGAGTCCTGCTGGAGGAAGTTAGACACTGTGGGCATCCTCTGAGGATTTGTAGCCTTGTGTCACTTTCTGTTCTCTCCCCGCTTCCTGTTGGGAATGAAATATGATCACTCAGCTTCCTGCTCCTGCCGCCATGTCTTTCCACCTACTGCTGTGTCTTCCCCACACACCGGACTCCACCCCTCTGGAACTGTAAGCCAAAACAATACTTTGTTTTCACTAACTTGCTTCTGACAGGATATTGTATCACAGCAAGAGAGAAGTTACTAGCGCCTTCCACAGGAGAGCCCTTCTGAGCTGCATGACTCAGAAGACAGAGGCTGGGGGTTAATGCACGCGGGGTCCTGTACAGGACTTTCAGTCCCAAGTAGGAGGAAAGATCAGGGAAATAACGTGTTGTCTACAGCTGTGTGAAGCCTCGGAGGCTGAGCGGAGTCCATGGTGAAAGGATTTGATGGAAGATTTAGATGCAGATGTTAAGGAGACTAAGAGGTACCAGGGACTTCTCTTGGTGGGAACATAAACGTCAGGTTGGGGGCAGGAGCAATAAGGCTGGGAAGACATGTGACACCTCACTTGGAGGGTCTTCTGAAAGGGAAAGATTTGGGGGTGTTTAGTGAAACTGTGGGATTCTTTGGAACATTTTGAACAGAGATGAAAAATCACCCCTTTTTCCTTTGGGGAATATCATATTCTGGTGGCAGCGTTTGGAAGGGCCCAGGTGAAGGGAAAGGCATTGGAGGCAGTTGGAAAGATAATTGCTGCACTGGGTAAAAGCTTTAGAAGGCTTGAGCCAGGCAATGGCAGGAGGATTAAGAAGAGAGGATATGTTTGAAATAGTTATCGGAGAGGGGAGGTAATAAAAATGACTTATTGGATGTAAGAAAAAAATGGGGATCAACAAGGCATTGCTTTTCTGAATATTCTGGTCTGGGAGGTACAAACCCCCCATATTCTATAAAATACTGGCACATGAAAATTTATGAACAGTTAAAATTTAATCCATAAAAATAGAGCTTTTAAAATTCAGAGACAAAAGCAGTCCTTCTTTGTTTTAGCTTCTGTTATTAGTTTTATTTTCCCCTTTATTGATTACATTTGTTCCTTGACAATTATAGTCATGGATAGAATGCATTCTGATCAGCCTCCCCTCCATCTCCCTCTTACCTACTGTCCTCCCTTCTTCTTTATGAGTCCCTTCCTCAATGTTAACTTTTCATTTAGCTTTGTGACCCGCTGGTTTTAACTCGGACTGGGTGTGGGACTATCCATTGGAGCCTGGTGGGCTCACTTGTGGGCACACAGCCGAAGACAATCACTGTCCTTTCCTCAGAATCCATGAGTAACTAGTAGCTCCATGCTAAGTTTAGGGCCCCACGATCCCCTCTGTAATCCATAATTGACTGTTGACAGCCCGCTCTTGCGCAGTCCCCATCGCTGCGCCATGCTCGAAAGACAGCATTTATCAATCCTTCCCTCTACCTCCCAGCTTTCACCTGATCTCTGTTCCCTCTTACACTCTAAGGCTCAGAGGAGTTGGTGTAAATGCTCAACTTAGAACTGAGTCCTCAACAATTTACTTCTCAACACAATGACCCGGAATGAGTCTCTGCATCCTCCGCTGTTCAACGCATAGAGAAGCATCTCTGATTAAGTCTGACAGTAGCATTTGCTTATCGGGTATAAACATAATAGTTGCAAGGCAGTTTGATTTGTGTCATTTTAGCTAAATGGTAGTAGGTTTCCCCTAAGGCTGATGACCTCCACAGCCATGGGTATTTGAGTAGGTTCACACACTGGGCATGAATATCCTCCTGGGGCATGGATCTTGAATCCAACCAGGAAGCAGTTGGTTGTTCCCATAACAGCAGTGCCACTATTGTACCAGTGGGCCCATTTTGCCTTATAAGTTGGCATTGTACTTCATAAGGCTTACAGCTGGGTAAGACTTGCTACCGTTTTTCTCCCAGCAGCCCACGTTACACCTTCTGATATTATTTCTCAGTGAGGGGAATTCTGGGACCTCCAACAACTCATAAGGAGGTATCCCGCACCTGAAATTAGAATTTTCATTGAATATGCCATGGCTGTAGGAACAGCACAAAGTAGCCATGCAGGAATGCGCTTTTACCTTGGGTCCAGGATTCAAATGTAAATGTTAGTGACTTTAATTGTACTAATATTTTTACCATCTCTGTGCAACATAAATAATATGCCATCTGTGCTGCAACAAAAATGCTTGGCACAAATAACTTGAGGAAAGGAGGGTTTGTTTTTGGCTTTCAGTTCCAGGAGATAACAGTCAGTCATGGCAGGAATGGTATGACGTCAGGACCACGAGGCAGCCAATCACGTTTTGTCCGCAGGCAGGAGGCAGAGAAAGCAATGGATGCTGGTATTCAACTTGCTGTCTCCCCACCCCCATGGAATGATGCTCCTTCATTTAGGATAGGTTTTCCCCACATAGTGTAGAAAATTCCGCACAGACACACCCAGAGAGCTATTTCATGGTGATTCCAGGTCTCACCAAGTTGGCAATGAAGGTTCTCCATCACACCATCATGTACTGTGACACTTAGACAAAGTCTACTTATGCGCTGTCCCTCTCTGGGGGACAGCTTGGGGTTTGTTTACATTCTTACTATGGCGCTGCTGCCCTGTATTGTTGTAGGCTTTTCTCTCCTTTGAAGGAAGATGACTTCTTCTTTAAATAAGGCCAGGCGCGGTGGTGCAAACCTTTAAGTCTAGCACTAGGAAGGCAGAAACAGGCAGATCTATGTGAGTTCTAGGTCATCCTGGTCTATAAAGAAAGTTCCAGGGCAGCCAGGACCACACAGAAAAACCCTGTCTCGGAAAACGAAAACAAAAACAGTGCCATGACTTTGGTTCTTGAGCTAATTTTTGCTTTAAATTTGAAACGTCCACCCCAGTTGTTCCTTTGTTCTCATGGCTTAGCCTGAAATGATGTTGGCCACTTCAGAAAGTCAGGCCAGTGTATAGAGGGTGGCATTTCCTCTCTGGAGGATGTGTGAGGGATGTCATAGGGACTCAGACTTCTGCGTTGTTATTGGGCGGCTTTGTATAAGACACTGTGGTTTTCTCCTGGGCCTGGGCCTTTCAACTCCAGGCTGTTCCTCACCTCCACCTGTGTTTTCAGAATCAAATCTACTCTTAGAATTCATCCTCCTGCGGCTCTTAACCCTTCATGCGCCCTAGACTCCTAAAGTTTGTATGCAACCACACTATACGTGACCTTCTCTTGGCTGCTTCTACCACCTTCCTATGACCTGTTGAAGACTGAAACTTCCCTACATTGAGTATGGAGTCTAGATACTAGATAAATAATTGCTTAATAGTTGAATGATGGCTAGCTGTATGGGTTGAGAGAATTTTTATCTAAGAAGCAGCATCAAAACAATTATCTCAACTCTCTCCTCACAGTTTTGGTTGGGTGGCACTCATGTGGAACATGCAAGCCCTGACATGTGAGTGTCTGAAATTAGCATACTATTTTATTGATCATGTAGAAGAACGTTAAGTTTTTTTTTTAATTTTAAAATTGTGTGTGTGTGTGTGTGTGTGTGTGTGTGTGTGTGTGTGTGTGTGTCCGTCCCTATAGAGGCTAGAAGAGGGCATCAGGTCCCTTGGAGCTAGGGTTACTCCAACGTGGGTGCTGGAAACTGAATTTGGGTCCTTGCAGTGTGTCTTTTTAGCCACCTACCCATTTCCCCAGCTCCTAGAGTACATTTTAAAGACTCACATTTATTGAGTGAGTACCAGCAACTAACCTGAATGGTCCACTGGTCTTTCACTAAATACTATAGTAGAGGCTGCCAGCTGTCTACCAACATCCAAGTTTTCTTTTTCTTTATGAGCAGAGCTCATGTGATTGACAATAACTATATATGTGTCTACCATACTCTTTGGGATGGGTATGGCCTATAGTTAGAGATGATAGTAGGGCATTCAGAAAGATTTTAAACAAGTGCACAGAGATTCTGGAAAGCTTCTTATCCATTCCTTAATTGTCTTAGTCTATTGAGGCTGCTATAACAAACTGTCATAACCTTCATGTTTTTTTTTTTAAAGATTTGTTTATTATGTATACAGTATTTTGACTGCACGTATGCTGGCAAGTCAGAAGAGGGCACTAGATCTCATTATAGATGGTTGTAAGCCACCAGGTGGTTGCTGGGAGCTGAACTCAGGACCTTTGGAAGAACAGACAGTGCTCTTAATCTCTGAGGCATCTCTCCAGCCCAACCTTCGTGTTTTATAAACAATAAAAAGTTATTTCTCACAGTGTGCTGGTAATAAAATTCAAACTCAAGTTGCTGTCAGACTTAGCGTACAGTAAGGGTCACATCCCAGCTCGTAGCCAGCTGTTTCCCTTGTGTCTTTATGTAATAGAAGTTTAGTTTTTTAAAAAAAAGCCATCTGGGATCTCTTTTGTAAGAACACTGTACTGGCTAGTTTTAAATCAACTCAACACAAGATAGACTCATCAGAGAGGAGGGAGCTTCAATAGAAAAATGCTTCCATAAGATCTAGCTGCAGGCAAGCCTGTAGGGCATTTTCTCTTTTTAAAGACTTATTTATTTATTATTAGGTATACATTGCTCTGCCCACATATGCACCTGTACACCAGAAGAAGGCATCAGATCCCATTACAGATGGTTTTGGGCCACCATGTGGTTACTGGGAATTGAACTCAGGACCTCTGGAAGAACAGTCAGTGCTCTTAACCACTGAGCCATCTCTCCAGCCCAGGGCATTTTCTTAATTAGTGATTGGACGGGGAGGGCGCAGCCCATGGTGGGTGGTGCCATCCCTGGACTGGTGGCCCTGGGGTCTATAAGAAAGCAGCCTGAGCAAGCCATAAGGAGCAAGCCAGGAAGCAGCATGTGTCCACGGCCTCTGCATCAGCTCCTGCTCCAGGTTCCTGCCCTGTGAGTTCCTGCCTTGACTTCCTTCTGTGGTGGACTGTCACCTGCAAGTATAAGCTGAAATAAACCTCGTTTTCTCCCCAAGTTGCTTTGATCATGGCATTTCATTGCCGCAATAGAGGCCCTAAGATAAATACTAACTCCCTTTACAGGGACTTTAGTCTCATGGCCTAGTCACCTCCCAAAGGCTTGTCTCCTAATAGTACTGACTTCCACGGAACGAGTTAGGGTTTCAGGACATGCCTTTGAGGGGCCCCATGGCAGTTAGTTGATTGTACTGACCCTTTTAGCAGGACCCTTTCGAGCTATTAAAGTAGTCTGAAGAGCTAGATGAATGTCCCGGCCCTCCTATGATCTTATAGAATCAGTATATTAGCAAGGACCTGGCTTCAAAGTTCTTTACATGCAGCTAAGCTGTTATTGTCTCGTATTTTCCAATACGGGCCTCTAAACCTAATCCTAACAAGGGTAGGTGTTTGAAAGAGAAGATGCTGACCAACGCATCTCATCACTTGAAGAAAGCGAGGTGGCAGAGTCTTAGTACGTCTTGTGTTGCTATGACATCAGTACCTGACGTTGACTACTTCGAAAGAGAATGTTTACTTAGGTGGCATATTTGGAGGCAGAGATTTCAAGAGTGAGTGTCTGCTCATCCCCGAATATAGTTCTCCGGGCTTCATGGTAGAACTGTGTATGGTGGGAAGATGTGGGGGGGGTCTACATGCAATGGTGGGCATACTGAAGGTTAAGGGGTAACTCTGCATAGCTGGTCCTTCTCCTTCTGCCTTTACTTGGATGCTAGGATTGAACTTGCGTCCTCAGGCTTGCATGGCAAACTCTTTGGCCACTAAGCCATCTTGCTGGTCCCTCCAATGCTTCTCAGAGGCCATGCTTTCAGTGCTGTCATACTGGGAAATGAAGCCTGAGGCAAGTCAAGTCTTGCTGGGACAACGCTCACTAGATCCACAGCACAGAGTGAATTTAGTCTGTGAATTGTGTGGCTTGAGCCCTGATATTAAATGGGTGTGATCTTCCACTTCAGCATTGATGGTTTTGTACATTTCCATTTAGTTAGTTAGTTAAATTTTTTTCAAGCAGGGTTTCTCTGTGGAGCCTTGGCTGTTATACTCACAGAGATCTGCCTGCCTCGGCCTCCCCTGGGATGGCAGGCACGCACCACCGTGCCTAGCTTCTTATGTATTTCTTCAGACAGTTCTTCCTCTGCCATTTCACAAGCATTTGCTTGTGACCAGTGTCCACAGTTTTACCAGAAACCATCAGGATGTTGTCCTTCAACATTGGCTTCTAGAAGGCTCCATCAGAGAAAATGTCTATTCCTCTCCTGGCATCTGTTACTGGAGTTTTGTTTTGGAGAGATGCTAGCACAGTCCTCTCATGAAGACCACGGAGCAAGGTAGAACACTTCTATGACGTAATGAGCAGGGAGACTGGACCTCCCTGAGTTGGCCCTTTGAGGGCTCCTGCCACTTTTCTTCCTGTGATCATAATGTCATGTTGGATGTTACTCTGTCTGGGGAATTTTGGGGACCAGTGTGATCACTGATATCTTGTAAGAATGTTACCACCCAGAGAGGCCTTTGGAACATATAACTTCAGAGAACTCTCAACAAACAGAAACAGAAAGAAGAATGTTACACGGTTTGTTTCTCATCATATTTGGGGGACTGGACAGACCGTCCTTCAAGCGCGCTGTGTCTGAATGTCCACCTTCTGAGTCTTAAGCTCTTATACAAAGGATCCCCTCACTTCTGAGAGATGTCCCTTGGATTCCATTCTAAGATGCTAAACTCCAGTGCACCCTAGCCTTTCATGTTCTAAAACTCACCCTAAGCCCCCAAGAGGGTCACTCTGCTTTGCACATCAGTAAACAAGCCTCCTGGCTCCCATTTCTATTCACAGCAAAATGCCCTTAAGGCTAGAACTCTGCAGCGGAACACAAAAGGTCCCAATGTCCCGAGATTCCAAGCATGCCTGTGGCATCACCAGGCGAACCCAGAGCCTGAAAACATGCAACCAAAGGAGGCTTCTCCCTCATGCTCCTCCACACTTTCATTCCCACTTCCGACAGTGCACCTGGCTGTAATCTTTTCTACTTCAGCTAACTGCTCTTTGTGGTAGCAAAAGGCCAGGGGACGGGGGGGGGGGGGGGAGGGAGAGGTGTAGAGAGGGGAGGAGGAGTGGAGACTCCCCCAGCTGACGATGAAGTATCAAACCACAGAACGATCATCGCATCCAGGCCATTGTTCCATTGCAAGGAGAGCCAACATCTTACATTAATTTTCAGTTGCAGGAAATATAGCTCTCAGACAAAGGCACACATTCCCGGCAAGGCACAGCAATTAATTTTCCAAGTGTCCTTGATGCAAATGCGAGCAGAGGGTTTCAAGTTCTTTTGGAGCGACTTTTATAGATGTCTCAAAATTACTCAACTTCTGGAGTTCTCAAAAGCATTAATGTTCTTAAAAGAGGAAAGTCCCTCTTGTTGGAGTTTTTAAATTATTAATCAAGGTCTTAGCTATGCTTTCGTGTTTCTGGTTGCTTGGATCATGTCTGCCTCCTGAGTCTGACTATCCCCAGTATAGAGAGAGGGGAACCTGGCTCTGTTTGATCAGCACCCAGCACCGTATCTTTGGTGCTTGGCAGGGTGTCTGACACACAGCAGGTGTTTAGTAAATCATTGTTTGCATGCACGGATGAGATTTCAAGGTTAATAGACAATTCTGCATGTACGTTTGGAATGCTGTCTTGGTGGCACATGATCAAAAGCAAAGAGAGGAATGAAGGGAATTGGAAAAAATAAAAAATCGGTACAATTTGGTGCTGATAGAAGGGCTGATCTAAGCAGATTTTTATATGCAGCAGTAATGGAGATGGTTAGTAGCCACGTGACTAGTAAGAACAGTCAGAGTGGCATGATCACTACAGGCAGAGTTAGAACAAAGCCCGTTTTACCTCATAGCTTCCCTGTTAGGTACCTATACCCATTTCACAGTCACACAGCTAGAAAATGGCAGAGCTGGATGAAATTTCTGACATCTGTAGCCCATCTCTCCACCCTCCACCCCCTGTGGACCCTCTCTCCTCCTTTCCTTTCCTTTCCCTGACTATTTCTCTCCTGCTTCGTCTCCTCCTTCTCCCTTCCATGGCACATTGATAGTAGATACGTGGCCCATTAGCTTAAACTGTCAACTTGGTCTATGCTAGAGTCCCCTGCAAGGAGCAACTGTGCAGATCAGATTAGCCTCTGGGTATGTCTTTGGGGATTGTGTTGACCGGTAATTGTTGTAGGAGCACTCAGTTCAACAGTAGGTAATACCACCCCTAGATGGATGGCCCTTAACTATATGGGAAAAACAAAAACAAAAATAAAATCAACTTGCTGAGGATAAGCCACCTTGGTAGCAAGCAGTGTCCTCCACTGTCCCTGCTGTACTGTTTGCCTGTTGACTTAGTTAGGGTTCTATTGCCGTGATAAAATACCACCACCAAAACTTGGGGATGAAAGAGTTTATTTTATCTTACAGCTGTGGTCCATGACCCAGAGGCAGGAACTGATGCAGTGGCCATGGAGGAGTGCTGCTTCCTGACTTGCTCAGTTTGTTTTTGCTATACCATCCAGGTCAACCCACTTAGGGGTTGCTACTACCTCTGGTAGGCTGAGCCAACCCATACAAACCATTAATCAAGAAAACACTGCAGGTTTGTCTACAGGAAAATCTTATGGAAGCATTTTTGCAATTATGACTAGCTTGCATCAAGATGACATGAAGCTAACCTGCACAGCTATGGCTGAGTTCCTTGCTCAGAAGTAGCGTAGCGTGGAATAGCAAACAAGCCTGCCTCAAGTTCCTGCACTGACTTCCTCAAAGATGAGCTGTCACCTGGAATCATAAGCTCCTCCCTCCCCCACCGCCACCACATTGCTTTTGGACAGGGGCTTTTATTTCAGGAGCACTATAATACTGTAAGTCCCTCTGTCTCCCCCCAGGCACCTTCTCCTTGGCTTTCCTTTCACTCAAGATGAAAAAATTAACAATTTATTTCCCAGCATCCTTTGGCTCACAGGTGGTCATGTGACACAACCTGACATCCCTGGCTTGTAACTCTCTCCTTGGTTTGAGCGAATAGAACGTTCCCAGCCTTTAGGAGATTGTATTCCTTCATCCAGAGCGTGGTGTGAGCTAACACCCGCTGGCCTGTTTCTTCACATTGGGCAGTCCAGTGCCTTCATTCAGCGCAGTGGGTGTTATGCTTCCGGGCCGGTGTTTCTCAGAGTGCTGTCTTGTTGGCAGCTGGAAGCAGAGTCATGATTTTCAGAGGAGAAAAAAAAAATGATGACTCAAGTTAATTCATAATCACTCAGAAGTTTGAGATGTAAAATGATTAGGTGCCACAGTATTTTCAAACAGTGTTTTTGCTGTTCATATAACTTAATAGTACACTTTTGCCTCGGTTGAGCATTTTACTGTTTACATTCACTGAACCCTGCAGTTCCTCTCCTTTTTTTGTGGTTTCTAGCTACAGTCTCTTCACATCAATTTTTTTAAAAGATGATGTTTCATATAGCCCAGGCTGCTCTTGGACTTGCTAAGTAGCACAGGAGGACCTTGAACACTCTGGCATCCTGAGTCCATGTCCCAAGTTCTGGGATCACAGGCAAACATCAGTATGTCTGGCTTTCTCTTTTTGCTTTTTTTTTTTTTTTTTTAAAGAGAGTTTCTCAAGCCTAGAGCTCACTGTGTGGACTGGGCTGCCCTCAAATGCTGAGATTATGGGTGTGCACCACAAGGCCAGATTTATAGTTTTCATAAATAGATCGGTGGCTCAGAGATGATTTACTGAGCAAAATGTTAGTGATGAAAATAGCCGTGGAATGACTGCACCTCAAAAAGACGTTACAGACATAAATAGGGGATAGGACTCAAGTGTGAATGTGGAGTATCTGTGTTCTGAGACCGCTGGATATGTCCCTTAATGTGATCCATGTTTGGCAGTCCCTCCCCTACCCAGCACAGTCACAGGAAGAATCAACAGTAACTTCACCATGAGGAAAGCACAGCTAAGTCATCATGACATTAGGCAGAAATGGATGAATGAGTGAACGAATGAATGAGTGAACAAATGAATGAATAGATATTCAAGTTATGTTAGCTTAGACACCGGCAGCCAGACCACTATGGGGTTTGGCATTTTTGTTGAGCAGAGCATAACCCAATAGCACCTTAACTCAGGTTTATTTGTGTGTGTATGCATGCATGTGTGCATGTATGTGTTTTGCCTGCATGTATGTCTCTGTGTACTCCATCATGCCTGGTGCCAGAGGAGGCCAGAAGAGGGAATTCAACCCCTTGAGAATGGATGCACAGCCTGCCATAAGTTGCTTCCATCTGGGCCTTGGGAATCCAACACAGGTCCATGCCCTCAAGCTGATACAGAAATATTATGCCCTAAAAGAAAACACTATGAGGCAGTGGTAAGCAATCAGTAAATCTCGTTAGTGGCAGTAGGTAGAGGCAAGAAACTCTCTTGACTTACTGTTGCATGGATTTATTCTCAGCTACATACAGAACACTGAATGGGATGTACCGTTTAAGTGCTCAGGGCTCCTGCCACCAAAGAGGATGGTTTCCACAAAGCTAATGATTACTTTGTGGTTCACGTGCAGGCTACATGAGGTGGCTAAAATCCAGAGTTAAGCGTTACTAATGCTTTCAAATCAAAGGGCTTGCCTTGTCTGCCATTTCACATACTGCCGGATTCAATGAGAGTGCTCAGAAAGCCCCCTAAGGAATGTTGCTGTCATTGGGGTACAGACAAAGACAAGCTTGGTGGTACCCCAAAAGCCATGCAACACAGCAGCCATGACACTGCTTCCTGTTACTGATTCAGGATTGAAATGGTGAACACCAAAGGATAGCTCCCAGATAAGTCGCAAGCCCAGGCAGCACATATCTGAAGACTACCTGTTTTTTCTGGCCCCGTATCAAAGAACCTTCTGGTTTAGGCTCAAGTGTGCGCTAGTTCCTGAGGAAAAATGTGCACTTCAACAATTTTTTTTTCACCAAAATAAAACATACAAAAAAATCTTTTTATACCTTAACACCAAAATATCCTTTGATAAAGCTTTATCTTAAGTGGCTTTGCTCATGTGAGCTCTCTCAACAGTTTGCACTTGACTTTCAAAAGGCCATGACTTTTACTGCGGGAGGATTAGACGTTACGCTGACTTAAGAAAACCAAACCATCACGGGGCACATGCTTCATCCCAGTGACTGAAGGTTATCTTCATTTCTTGAGGAGAATCATCTTGCTTGTGCTCAAAGCCACATGGACACGCTACGTGAGAAAAAAATCTGAGAGCAGAAGACAGCAAAACAGACTGATTAGCAAGGAGCTCCCTCACCAATATCTCCTGAGGTGGAAAAAAAAAGTAGGTTTTAGCTTTGGGGTAACATATGTGTCCTAACACAGCATCTAAAACTATTAAATATGGGACAATACTCAAACACCATCCTCTGCCGCGCCTGCAAATGCAGATTCTTTCTCATTCTTTTTACTGACCACAAGGTGGATTTAGAGCATACATTTTATTCTGAATCTCGCTTTTGCTCACCCCAAAATAGAACCCAGGTTACTCTCCAAGGGGCGTTAAAACATATTTTTATGATTTGGGGGAGATGAAACAAAGCCATGGGCGTTATTCTAGGCAGAGATTACCAAGACAGATGGCTGCAGATAACTGGTTCATGGGTGAGGAGGTGGGCGGGGGGGACCATGTCCGCCGGAAGTCTCCACATCAGGGAGTCGGCCATGTCCGCCGGAAGTCTCCACGTCAGGGTGCCGGCAGGAAGGCCGCGACACTTCAGCTCCTTCTACATCGCTTGATATCACAAGACTACTTATCTCTTTGTGAACTCTCCCCCATTTTGAGGCCATTTCGTATTTATTTCTGTTTTCTGGAAAGAAAACCTACACCACACTGAGTTAGAAAGCCCCAGCTTCCTGGCGATCTTGTAGGGGTGGATATTTACATTTCCTGCCTCTTCCCACCTTCCGGGATGTGCTTGCTCCTCCCCCCTCCTTCACTCTCAACTGCTCTCCTTTGCCAGGAGCTCATACCCTCCTAGCACCCACATCTGTCTTGGGGCCTTGCCATCTTCCACTATTTAGCCAAACCTTCCTGGCATCTCTTCCAGGTAGAGCATCATTTATTTTACTGTGGATGAAACAAGAGCCTGTCCAGGAACCAGAATCTATAGAAGGAAATGATGTCCTTCTTTTTATTATATGTGTGATTGGTGAACCTATAAGTGACTATATGTGGAGGGTAAAGAAGGCTTAAATGGAAAATAGTCATGGGTACCTTCTAGATTTTTTTTTTTTGAAGGACTGATATCTATCACTGGTCATGAATTCCTTCTTATTCTCTCCACCAGCTGTATCTGGAATGTCCGAGAAGCATAGAACACAAGAGGAAGGACGAATAGGGAAAAGCAAATCGTGGCCGAGGAAGGGAAGAAGCGGAGGTCCATGGTGGATTTGCAACCGTGTGTTAGCCAGCTCCGGAACGCTAATCAAACTGCAGCGTAAAAGTACCAAAATGTCTGGCCTAAAACGATTGACTTTTATTTTCCTCAAGTGTAGACTCCTGGGTCATCTGGGGTTTAGCTGAAGTCATCTGGTCATGGCTGCCATTAACTGGTTCCCTGTCCCTAACACTATGACCATATAGGTAAAGCATAGACACTTTATGTGGTTGGCCATGTCAGAACAAGACCTCTTCAACCTAGAGGCAACCAGTTCTTCAAAGTGGCATAATCTAAGGCTCCAGGGTCAGCCATGATATCCCCTTTCTGTTTACTGTCAAATATACTCATAGCTTCTACTTTCTAGCGTGACTTCCTTATTTTTAAACTCCAATTGCACATTTTCAATTTCTTATGTGGGGTACACTGGGTTGTTCGTCCCAATTTTTCACCCTTTTCCCTTAGAAATGTATCATCCATGGCCTTTGCCATGTAATTATGTCAGGACTTACTACCTCCTACATAGGCAGAGTACATGTTCCTACAACCTCCTGGTGGCTTTGCCATGTAGCTTGTTTCTGCTAATGGGATGTTAGCGGCCATGCAACAGGGAGCATTTATAAATGAGCTGTCATGCCTGCCACTTTGAAGAACCTGGGAAGAACACAGAATGAGGAGAAAAGTGGAAGCTGCAATCAGAAGTATAAGTGACTTCAGATAACAAGAGGCACCACCAAGAATGTTGATGTGCCTGAACAGTAAGCATCTCCTGGGGCTCCCCCTCACGTCTCACTTTCTACCTTTCTTCTCCACCAAACAAGAGAATGTGGGCTGGGGGTGCAGCTTATAAGACAGAAGTTTGCTTCACATGCCCATACCCTGGCCTTCATCCCCATGGCTACAAAGATAGGATGTGGTAGTGGTGTACCCCAGGAACCCCAGCATTCCAAGAGGCAGAGTCAGGAGCATCGGGAGCTCAAGGCTATCTTCATTTGAGGCCAGCTTGTACTGCATTAGACCCTATCTCCAAAACAAAGCAAACAAATGAACAAACACAGTGGAAGAGACTGAAGATTGATGTCATTTTTTATTAGCTTGATTCCTACTGTAATAACGCAAACAAGTATTGTACAGAGACACAATGGAGTCCATTGGTTTCTCTTAAAGAAATACATAATGAGGGGTCGGTCAACATTTCACAAACTCCCCTCTATGCAGCACAGGCATCTGTCTGAATGCAGCATATGCGTACCATGAAGCACCTCAAACCTCTCAGAGATACCGCAAGACCAGTTGCCTTGAACGGTGCAGCTCCCTCCCCGTCTGACTCATCACTTCCTGGGAGGACCCTGACCACAGCTGTGCAGAAACTTCCATCACGAAAACCACAGCGGACACTGCACAAATGACCCTTTTTAAAAGTCTGGGGTTTCTTGCAACTAGGAACGTTGGATAGGTTTCCTTGAGGCTTGGCGTCAAGAAAGCCCAGCGTTCTTTGCACAGTTCAGAGTCTGGCGAATGGCTGTAAGAAGAAAATATTCTCCAGGGGGGATAAAAAGAGGGGTGCGTGAGGGTGGGGCTGGGAAGGGAGGAGGGAGGGAAGGGGCTGGGATCAGGCTATGAAGTGATTAAATAAATAAATATGAATATTCTCTAAACTCATTTAGCACCTAAAAGCAGTGTGTGTGTGTGTGTGTGTGTGTGTGTGTGTGTGTGTGTGTGTGTTTGAGTCTATGGAAGATCATTCACAGGGAGGGCACGCTTTCTGTCTTAGGCATGGCTTGAGAAGGAAGTGGGAGTTCAGTTCCGTTCCAATGAGCATCTCTTTTTCCTTGGGCCAGAATCCACCATGGAGATAGTCTGCATCTTCTGGTGTGAAAGGTCAGTTATCGATATGTCACTTCTACTGTCTCTTCCTTAATGCACACGTGAGTTCTGCCTCCTGATTGGATCAAGCCTGCTGCCTTTGAGATTTAAGGACCAGTGCAGACCAAATGCCAGTGTCCTTTCTCATCACTTTTCTCTCTAAACTTGACTCTTCAGTTTTGCTCCTTCTCATCTCTGGCCCAGCTCATCTTTTTGTAGTTTCTGCTTTTATTTTCATAAACTCTTTGCCATTTGAATGCATTCCATTCTTTACATGTCAGAAGGCAACCATTTCTTTTGAGAGGTTTTTCGTGACTCCGTACTGGGGTGAGTGTCTTTCCTGCCAACATTTGGTACCACTTTGTGCTCTTGCTGCCCTTGAACTGTCCTATCTCCCAGGAAACGAGTTCGTGGAAGGTGTAGAGCTTATAACTATCCTCATCGTAACCTTAGTTTGTAACTTGGTCCAGACCTGTGGGCCCAGTGATACCCCATACCTGTTTATTGGTTGGATGCCTAATGTAAGGTGCCCTTCTTAGGGGCATCATAACTTACCATGGAAGGACAATGTGTAGTCCACTGTTGAACTGAAATGTTAATTCCAGGTTCAGCGATCAGATGAGTTGGGAGGTCTTTAAGCTGGTCTCTCATGACTTTCATCAGACAGATGAGGCAGCGAAGGCAGAGGGAGGGGTGGTGGAAGCAACACTTCTGTAGTGTCCTGGAGATGTAAGAAAGCTTAGTTTTCTGAAGCAGGCAGAAGCACAATGAAAATACAAATGGTGACAGGGAAGTTAGCATAGGAGACTTGGGCAAGACCCTGGAAAGCTTCAAAGAATACCAGGAACACAGACCGTAAACCCGTGGTCCATGGTACGAGGACTTCGGGAACACAGACAATGAACCCTCAGCCCACAGTACCAGGACCTTGGGAACACAGACTACAAACCCACAGTTCGCTGTACCACGACCTCTGAAAATCTGTGGGAAATGCAGATTCTTAGGGTCTAACCCTGGCCAACTAATTTGGTTCTTATGTGGGCTAGAGTTTGAGGGTTGCTAGTGCAACTGAGGTTATTCTTTGTAAATCAAAGCCACCACTGCTGCTGATATGCACTATGGAACACCTTCCTCAACTCTCCATAGAGGTACACTGTATTTCAAGGTTAATTTTCCTACGTAAATGACATATAGTCGTATGTACGACGTATATATCAGACAGCTCCAGAGAGCGATGACTTCAAAACTCAGCCTCGGCCCATGATTTCTACAGTGGGACATTGCATCTCCTCTCCAATTTCCAAGCTTAGCAATGGGAAGAGCTGACCCCTCCCTGCAGAGGTTGTTTGTGTGGCTCCTCTACCTTGGCTTTCACAAAAAAAAAAAAAAAAAAAAAAAAAAGAGAGAGAGACATTCTGACAGTCAGGAGTGGTTTATATTCCCAGACTCGGGTGTGAGGTCTCCTCAGTATGCAGCAGTGCTTGACCAGTTGATTGACTGATGACCCCACAGTCTTCAGTCTGCAGAAGGGACTCTGAGGTCAACCCATTTCCCCATCCTCATCAAGACCTTACAGGATTAGCTTGATTGGACAAATGGTCCATTCAAGTCTATTTGTTGACTCAATTCCTTTCCTCAAGGGCACAACTTGATTTCTTTTTACTGTGGACCTTGCAGCTGTTTTTTTTTTGTTTTGTTTTGTTTTGTTGTTTTTTGTTTTTCTCCCAACATAATATTTTTCTCTGTTCTTTGAGTATTTCACATCCTAGGCCCTGATCAAACTCACTTCCCAGGCCTTTCATGCCCCCATCGCCCGCCCACCCTTGAGACTTCCCCCCAACAAAACAACAACAACCAACCAAACAAAGAGCAAGCCTGACTCGTGCTGTCTGTATACTCACTGGAGCCTGGTCCTTACATTATTCAAATCCATTCTCTTCAATCATGCTTGTATTCATTTCTTCCCATCCTGACAGCCTCTTAACTACTTAGTTGTATGCTCTCCTAATGCTTGGCACCTTGATTTGAAATTGCTTACCTTACCTATGTATTTATTTGGGCAGAATGTCACCATGTAGCCCCTGCTGGCCCGAAACTCTATATGTAGACCAGGCTACCCTTAAGATCACAGAGATCCGCCTTCTTCAACATGCCTTGTGCTCTGGGTTGTGACTTGCATGAGTTGAAGAACCAGTTATGACTTGCTCGCTGCTACATCGTGGTTTATGGCAGAGCCTGGAACGTGACAGGGGCCTGATGTTTTGTTGTTGTTGTTTTTTAAACTCTCTAACTGAATGATATGATGGTAATAATGAAGCTTATAAGGGTCCTCCTCTTAGCAGCCCATGTCCAAAGTCGTGTAAGAGTCTGATCTTTGGTATCTTGGCAGCATCTCCACGCATGGGACTGCCTGCTTCCCCCCCCCCCACCCCCCGTGTCTACCAACTGGCAGTCCTTCAAGATTTTAGATGCAATCACTATGGAAGACCAGAAGAGTCATGCGCATCCCAGTTCTAGACTTTGTGTCAATGGCGGCTCCCATGGAGTCATGAGGTGTACGGGCCTTTCCATGCTCAGATGTCTCCCGCACCAGGAGGGCTCTTCTGGAGGTGGACCTGTCTCCATGGGGCAGGGATTTGGTTTTGTTCAGTACCTAAAACAGAGCTGGCTTTTAGCAAGCAACCAGTAACTATATGTCAGGTGCAAAAATGAGCACCTCAGTCTTCAAGGGACATTCTCCCTCCACAGTTCACACGTGTCTCTGTTTCCTGTTGTGGGACTATTTGTGTAAGGCCATGTTAGTAAATTCTGTCCAAATCACTACCCAGTTCCCAGTGATTCTGGAACTTGGTTCTCCTCTCTCCTCCTCTCCTTCTCTTTCCTCCTTTCTCTCTCTTCTTCCCCCCCACCCCCCACCTCTCTCTGGAATGCGAGGGAAGGGCTTAAGTTAGCCTATAATTATAAGATTGAAGGCTTTCAGCTGCTTCTGTGCCCAGGTGGATCAACTCTCCATAAAAATATGTGGAAATTGCACACACCCATGTTTTAATGTGGCCTGAAAGCTTTCCTTTGGGGTGTGGCGCATGCAGTTTAGGCCACAAAACACTGTTTCTGAGAAGTGCTGTTTTGAGAGCAAAGGCCCTGGAAACTTGGATAGGAAGCATGAGCACACTCCAGCGGGGGACAGTAATGCTCCAGAGGCTGCCAGCCCCTCTGCGAGCGTTAGTCACAGCCGGCCACCAGGCAGTGTGGGCTTGAATTGTATGGAGAAGTGGTTTCTTTTGTTCTGCATCAGAGCTTATGGTGAATAGACTGCTGTGCATTTTCAGTGGAGCCATCTGCAGCAAACGGTTGCACGGTCTATTTCAGGATCTTACTTCTATCCAGTTCTGCACATAAGCTGAGCAGTCCTGGGGTGTGGCCTGCAGACGTGGTCAAATCTGTTTCCAGTGTGATGTTCAGGGCAGATGGCTACCAACTCCAGCCCCTGGGTCAAAGGCAGCGTGTATCTTATTTTTTATAAATAATGCTTGATTTAAATACAGCCAAACTAGTTGTTTACCTGTCTGTCGAAGGCTGTTTTCATGCTACAGAGGCATAGGCAGGGTAGCTAAAAGTGTGTATGGCCCACAAAACAGAATATTTCATCTCTTTTCCTTTAAGAGAGAGCTTGCCAATCCTTAATTTAGGAGACGAGGTTCCCCTTTGACCATATCTTTAACTGTTTCCACAATGGCCAGGCTATCTAGCTCACTCATTGCTGGGTCCCCAGGAACTTCTATAAAATAAGTGCTTACTAACTACCAGTCAAATTAATTAAGATTTTAAAAGAGATGAAAAAGATGGGTGATTAAATGTGCCCTTGATAGACTTCCTTTGAAATCCATGTCGATTCGTTTTGGCTCCTATATATTAAACTTTTGGTCTGCTTCTTTTCATAATAGAGTCTCATGTGACACAAGTTGAGCTCTATTCACTGTGTAGCCTAGGATGCCTGTGAACTCCTGGTCTCTGCATCCCTGGGGCTAGAATTGGAGGCAAGTGCCAACACTCATGGCTTATCAATTATATGCTTAAATAAATATTTCACCATTGAACCCTGATCCAGATCTAGCCAATGGACAGGACATTCTCCACAGTTGAGTGGAGAGTGGGGACTCACTTTCACACGAACTCCGATGCCCCATATTTGACCGCGTCCCCTGGATGGGGAGGCCTGGTGGCACTCAGAGGAAGGATACCAAGAAGAGACTTGATACCCTATGAGCATATACAGGGGGAGGAGGTCCCCCTCAGTCACAGTCATAGGGGAGGGGAGTAGGGGGAAAGCAGGAGGGAAGGAGGAATGGGAGGATACAAGGGATGGGATAACTATTGAGATGTAATATGAATGAATTAATTTTTAAAAAGGGAAAAATAAACGTTTCACTCCCGATTCATATGCATTTAATGAATTCTGTTTTTATTTTAGTGTGTCTCCATAGAAAAGTTTAATCTCTGATATGTTCTAAAAATATTTTAGCAACCCCCAATACATTTTAAAGAATATTTTAGCATCATTGTCCATTAGTATTAGTATTAGTATTAGTATTAGTATTAGTATTAGTGTCATTGTCTAGACCTGTTTTACTAGTTTGCTAGGGATGCCATAGCAGAATACCACAGACAGGCTGGCTTAAACATCAGAAATGTATTTTTCCATAGTTCCAGAGACTACAAGTTCAAGGTTTTTTCCTGATGTCTCCTGCTGTTGTTTTCATATGACCATCTTTTCTCTCTCTCTCTCTCTCTCTCTCTCTCTCTCTCTCTCTCTCTCTCTCTGTCTTTCACTCTTGAACATCCCTGGTGTTTCTATGAATATCGAACTATGAGTATGGAATTTCCTCTTTTTAAAAGAAATGTCAGCCAGTATAGGTTCCAGCCCATGGTGTGGCGAGTTGGAGGATTTGGCAGCAGCGGCGAGCTCCGTGAAGACCTCTAGGTTCGGTCCAGTGCAGCTTCTTCTTTCAGATAGATGATCTGCTAGACTCCTGAGAATTACGCCAGGGGAATTGCCCCACGGAACTGATACCCAGAAGGTTTCATTCTTGTTCTCCTTAATCTCCTTTCCCTCCTATTTAGGGTAGTCGGGTTGTAAGGGAGGTACACGCCTTTAATACATCTCTAATAAAGTAGGATCATTAAGGAATCGTAGCCAACAAAATGGGGCTAAAAGTGTAGAAGAGTTGGCAGAAGGTCTTTTGCCAGTCTGTAGGCTGTCATTTTGTTCTAGTGACAGTGTCCTTTGCCTTACAGAAGCTTCTCAGTTTCATGAGGTCCAGTTTGTTCATTGTTGATCTTAGAGCCTGAGATGTTCGTGTTCTGTTCAGGAAGTTGTTTCCTGTGCCAATGAGTTAGTTCAAGGCTCTTCCCCACTTTATCTTCTAACAGATTTAGTGTGTGAGGTTTTGTGTTGAGGTCTTTAATCCACTTGGACTGGAGTTTTATGCAGGTTGATAAATATGGATCTAGCTGCATTTTTCTGAATGTAGACATCCAGTTAGACCAGCAGCATTTGTTGAATGGTTTTTCCTATTGTATGGTTTTGGCTCCTTTGTCAAAAATCAAGTGTGTGTAGGTATGTGGGTTTATTTCTGGGTCTTCAATTCAATTCCATTGATCAACCAGGCTGTTTCTATGTTAGTACCATGCCATTTTTATTACTGTTGCTGTATAGTACAGCTTGAGATCAGGGATGGAGATACTTCCAGAGGATCTTTTATTGTATAGAACTGTCTTAGCTATTCTGGGCTTTTTGTTTTTCTATAAAAAGTTTAGAATTGTTCTTTCAAGGCCCGTGACAAGCTGGAGACTTACAACAGGGTAGGCTTCTGGGAGGATATGGGGGTGACTCTAGCTGAGACTCCTAGCAACAGGAGTCATGGAGACTAAAGAGGTCACCCTGTAAGTAGACAGGACTCCAAGTGGAGAGGGGAACACCAACCCACCCCCAAAAACCTCAACCCAGAATATACCTTGTCTATGAGATGTGCAGGGATAAAAATAGAGCAGTTATGGAGGGAATGACCAACCAGTGCCTGGCCCAACCTGAGACACACATCATGGGAGAGAGACAACCCCTGACCCTACTAATGATACTCTGTTGTGCTCACAGACAGGAGCCTAGCATATCTGTCATCTGAGAGGCTCCACCCTGCAGTGGATTGAAATACTTGAAACTCACAGCCAAACCCTGGGCCGGAGCACAAGGAATCTCATGGAAGAGTTGGGGTAAGGATAGAAGGACCCGGAGGGGACAGGAGCTCCACAAGAAGACCAGCTGAGCCAACTAACCAGGGCCCAGAGGGACTGTGGAAAATGAAGCACCAACCCACACATGGATTGGATCAGGCCACCTACACAGATGTGGCCGTTGGGCAGCTCAGGGTTCATGTGGGTCCCAACATAAGGGGAGCAAGGGCTGTCTCTGACACGGATTCTGTTGCCTGCTTTTCAATCATTTCCTCCTGGTGGGGCTTCCTTGCCAGGTCACTCATGCCTGATTCCTGTGTTATGCTGTTTTGGTGGGGGGAAGGGCTCCCCTTTTCTGAGAAGCAGGGGAGGGGGGATAAGGGGAAGAGTGGGACTAGGAGGAGAGTAGGGGAGGGGGCTATGATCGGGATGTAAAGTGAATAAGTAAATAAATACATTTGTAAAAAGAAAAGAAGGTGTAGAAGAAAGAAAAAAGGAGGGCAAGGCAAAAAAGATAAAAAATGGGGGAGGGGGTGGTAAAAGATCGCTCAGCACCCAGCAATGAGCACAGTGCGAAAGCAAATGACTATAAGGAGGAAATAAAAGATAAAAACATTCAAAGTTTTAAAAACACGATAAAGTAAAAATAATACTAAGAGTGCAATTTTTAAAAATTAGGAGTGATGGTAACAGGGGGGGAAATCCAGATAAAGTCCTGAAACAGCTTATTTCTAGGCCTTTGAGTATTGGAAACTGTCAGCTGTGAGTGTGGGACAAGGGGGTACGGCCGCTGAGTGTGCGGGCTGTTGGTCTTGTGCTGCTCAAGTGCCTGATGCCCACTTGAGTTCTCTTCCTTTTAGTAGCATCCTCCTTTGCATATCGGGGTCTCTGAGAGGCGCATTTTGCTTTCCAGTCTGTGAGACAGCTTTACCGACCTGCTGGTCTCCCCAGATGATGCCTACCCCTTGGGTTAGCTAGGGCTCTAGCTGAAGGGTGGTTTCAGGAGCATACTGGGAGTTGAAGAAGCAGCCACAGCTCAGAGATCTATCCAGGTTGGGGGTAGGGGGCCGGAAACCTGTCTTTGCACTTTCCGAAGTCCCTGTTGTTCATCGTGCAGAAGAAAGGCATCGGAGATGTCAAGTGTGCCGTGAGCACTTCAGAGCCCTTGTGCTCTATGGCAGGGGACCACAGACCACAGGTGCTTCTAGCCTTGACCCACTTGGTGACCTCAGGTTCATATCAAGCAAACTCCAAGGTTAATTCTAGCAGAGGAGACTTATTCCTAGCCATTCAGGGAAAGATCTTTCCGTGCGCACTTAACTACCTGAGTCAAGAGCCCCCTGTCAGTGCCTTTTTGGTGTGTCAGTTCCTGGTCCTCATCTCCCAGTTGCCTCTCAGCTGTCTCATCCTCAGACTGTGGTAGGCTATTGTCAAGATCCCTGAAAATAGTCACTTTACCTTCTCAGGTACCCAGGGCAGCTCAGCTGTAAACAGCAGGTTCCCTCTCAAGAGGGTGCCTCTGGCCTCTGAGTTCTACTGAGTGACAACGTGAGGTGTCTACCTGCTATGGACCCATCTGTTTCCCCACAATGACTGGCAACAGGCTTTGAGGCTTACAAGGGTTGTGGGCTTACACCGAGGGTAGCATTGCCGGGCTCTTGTCAATGGCAGTGCTTGGCTCCCTTAGGGAAAGCTGTTTCTCTCCCCCTCTGTCAGGAAGCTGCAGTTCCAGCTGAGTTTGCCTCAGCTGAGTTTTTTTTAGCATTTCACCTGTCTTTCTGTGTTTCTCAGCTCTTTCATTGCTGCCTTTGTGAATCTCTGGACTTTCCGTCTCTTTCTCTCTTTGGGATACAGCCTGCTTTTTGTTTGTTTGTTGTTTGTTGTTGTTGTCGTTTTGTTTATCTTATTCTGACTAGTCCCCTTCACAGTCACATCACTGAGTCTTGCCCAGAAGTCCCTATGACATAATCTTTTTTTTTTTCCCAAGGTCTGCTGATGCATGTTACTTTTCTAGACCCAGTGACAGAAACAACTTAGGGGAGGAAGGATTTCTTTTAGCTCACAGTTTAAAGGAACATAGCCCAGCATGGTGAATCCAGTGGCTGAATTCACTTGGTTTGTGGTAGTGGCGACATGATGTGGCTGGTCACGCCATCATGGCAGAGAGGAAGCAGAGAGCTACAGGCAGTAGCTGAGCTGCATAAAACTCTCAGTGGCCCCCCAGAAGTCTCCTAGTGTTAGCTAGACCCCTGCCCTAAAATATCCACAACACTCCCAAATGTCTCAAGTGGGGACGGATTGTTCAAATCCGTAGGTCTGTGGAGGGCATCTCACATTCAAAGCACAACAATGAAATAATATTTGGTAATTCTGGAGGCTCTGTGCGATGCTTCTAATGGGGGAGGGGGGAAGAATGCAAGTTTCATATATAAAATTACATGGATGTATTTAGTAAGTATTCATCCAGCGCCAGACACAGCTTTAGGTTATGCGGATTTGGTAGTAGAAACAGAAAGATGGCTGCCATCGTGGGTTCTGAGCTGCACTGAGAAATACTGATGACAAAGAAGAGACACCTAGGTAGTGTGGAGGACTGAAGAAAAGTAAAGCAAGCAAAGAACAGGATGGAAGAAGGAAGAACAGGGTTTTAGCTTGTGTCAGTTACCTTTCTGCTGCTATGACAAAAATACCAGAAGCCACTTGAGGGAGAAAAGGTTGATTCCGATAGCTTGTTCAGGGGCATAGCCTCTCCTGGCAGCGAAGTGACGTAGCCGGAACCTACCTGAGTGCTGAGTTTGGATGCTCAGCTCATGGGCTCCTTTTTCTACAGTCCGGGCTCTTATCCCAAGGAATTGTGCCAGTTGTGGGGGAGCCAGTCTTCCCATGTCAATCAATCCAGTAAAGATACCCTCCCTCTGGTAGGCCTGGAGCCCCTTCTCCCAGGCCGTTCTGGAGCTCATGGAGTTGACAATTGAGATTAACCATGGCAACCCTTCTGTTAGCAGGGTCTCCACGGTCACAGCACTTGAACAATGCCTGGATTCCAGTGAGAATGCTAGTGGTTGGAGGACCCCTGGGGAGAGGACCGTGTGGAGAGAAAGGGTGTCCGGTGCGGAGGACATGCGGTGGGATGTTGCCTGGGTGCATAGAGACTCTCAAGGGGCCAGAGTAGCTTGAGTGGTGTAGAGCTGGCAAGGGCTCCGATGCCAGTACAGTGCCGTCTCGAGTCTGTGAACATAAAAAGCAAGTCAGAGCAAAGCGTCTCTGTAGATTGGTGGGATTAGGGCTGTATAATGCATCTTCATTCTCTTCTGCCCTGTTATCCGAATAACAACTCTCTACCACATTTATTATCTTAGGAAGAAAACAACACACACACACACACACACACACACACACACACACACACACACACACACGTTTTGGTATAAAACTTTCCCCAGATCACATTACCTTTGCCCTGAAGATGTCAACACCTACCGATGCCAGGTGCCAGGGTGTTTGGACAGCCACCATGGCTACGTCTCATTCCAGAAAGAGAAAGATCCCTGGCTGGAAACCCGGAGGGAGCTGTTTGCTCAGATGGACTCTCACAAGCGAGGCAGCCCTGATTTACAGGCAGGGATGAAGGTGTTAATGTCTCCTCTGGGGTGGGGGGGGGCGGCCTCTGTTCTATCCTTACTTGCTAACGGGGTTTAATGATGACCTCATTGCCACAGAGACAGAAGCAGATGGCTCACCTAATAACAAGCCTTTATGTTCAGGGCTGACCCCTTTGGGGCTTAGTTTCAGTACTGTGTGTGACCCTGTGGGAGGCTGCCATTAATCAAACATGTTCATTGAGTGTAGCAAGTCTACTGGATAAATAGGCCAACGAAGCATGCTCCTACTGGCTGGCTTTGGCCCTGTGTTCCTGTCTCCCATTAAACACAAAGGCATGCATACATGTGCGCGCACACACAAACACACACACACACACACACACAGGTGAAAATCAAGAGCTTTATGTGCATCCACGCCTGACTAATTCTAGTAGCTAGACTCTTCACTGACTCACGTTTCCATGAGTCCCTGGTGGTTTTGACAGTTCCCCACGCTAAAGCTGGATCTCTGCCTCTGACCTTCCATTCTTAGCAACAGGGGATGTGTGTGTGAACTGGTCTGAGGGTCTGTCTGTCATGGAAATGAGGCCACAGGCGTCCCATGTTTGTGCAGATGGGGAGGAAGGGGCTTGGGGAGAGAGAGAAAAACGTCCTTTTTTCCTTTCTGCTGATGTGTCTCCTTTAGGCAATTTCAAGGTCATGGTTATCGGCTTGCAAAGTCAAAGGTATTCCTGGTCTAGAGTGACATCAGTGACCAGCAGGGGCAGTCATGAAAAGCATCATTGTGGCAGCCTTCAGAATAAAGATTGAGGCTGGAGGCTCAGGAGAAGACACTAAAATACAAGTGGGGACAACACTTAGGTCTCTATCCTGCCATCCCAGTTGGAAAGCCCTGGAGTAGACAGCAGAGAGAGAAAGAAGTTCCCGGGACAAACCAATTAGGGCCTCGCTAAGTCAGAGAATTTTGGCCAAGTCAGTTTTCTTTGGAGCTAATCAGAGTCGTCAGCACAATGTATGGTGTTAGTTCAACCCACCAACGCTAATAAAATAATAAAATAATGGTATTGTGCAGAATATAGTTGCTCTTTGAGAAGAAACTTTTTTTTCTCTGTAAATCTTGATACTTAGAGTTTTATGAGTCTCTAATATAAGAAGGAAAAAAAAGCTGACTGTTCTCAGGCTCCCATCAGCTCCACCAGGGATGAATGCAGTTCTGAGTCAGACTTCTTTGCTTCTGAGCCAGGGGGGTGGATGGGCAGAAGGGCATGATGGGATGGAAAAGTCTGTCAGCACAGTGTTCTCGGGCCTTGTTGCTTCCCTTCCTGGTCTATTTTTATTATTGGGTGATTCTGGGCCACTTCCTGTTATTATTGCACTTACTGTTGTCAGAGGAAGCCAATTCATTTTCATATTAGCCGGAGCAAAGCATAATCAGGAAAAGAATCTGCTACCAAGACGGAAACATAGAACACACACGGCTGCTTTGCATTCCAAAGCCTGAGCTCAAATAAACAACACAGACCAGCAAGTGAGACCAGAGGAATGGCAGGCAGAGCACCTCCCCCAACACACACACACACACACACACACACACACACACACACACACACACACACACATGCACACACACACACACATACACACATGTACACATACACACATGCACACACACATACACACATGCACACATCCACACACACACATACACACATGTACACATACACACATGCACACACACACACACACACACACACACACATACACACACACACATACACACATGTACACATACACACGTGCACACACACGTACAGACATGCACACACACACATGCACACATACACATGCACACACACACATACACATATGCACACATACACACATGCACACACACACATACACACATGCACACATACACACATGCACACACACACACACACACACACACACTCCTTCCGTACAACACACACACATACTACACACACCACATCCCACATATAGCATACATCTCATCACATGATGTGCACACACATACATACAGACCATACTGTGCACACACAACATGTACCACACACCGCATTCACATACACCACAAAAAGACAACATATACATGCCACACACATGTATACCACTCACACATTGTGGGCACACACCATCACACACCTGTAGAAATTCTCTCTACACAGTGTCTGAGCATTCTGCCAGGGCAATAAAATGTCCAATCACTCCAAGGAAAAAGAAAATAGTCTGAACACTAAGTGATAAACCAAGGCTTTCATTTTGGATTTTTGTTTTTTGGGAGGCAAAGCAGAGAGGAAAGGAGAAAGGGCAATCACAGAAACAGGCATCTTGGAGGCCTGAGCATCTTCATCCTCACGTGGTCCACTGAGGGGGCTTTGCCTTCCTCCTTGCCTGAGGTCTCTCAGGACTCCAGGCTACTACACACATCTTGCCCTGCGAAGCAAACCCAGGGACTTGGAAGGTCCATTCATGGCCTGAAGTTGCTTTCTGCCTTCCCTCTTTTCCTCAAAGGACCATGATGTCCTCTGTCTGTTCCAGGTAGAAGGACTGGCATTGTCTACTGTGCATGGTGGGGGTGGGGGCGGGGTAAGTCCAGAGAGGAGGGCAGGGAGGGCATCCCCAAAGGTGGATGGCTAGAACTGTGGCAGGCCATGCTGACTTTCCAGAGCCCATTTCAGGCACCTACAGTCATTGGAGGCAGGTGGTGTCGGCATCACTGCCCCACCCAGGAGGAAGCCAGTCAGGCAAGCTAAGAAATCACACATTTAGAATGTTTGAGAGGCAGGATTTAAATACAGACACGCCAGTATCTGAAACCACAATCTTAATATGCTTCATTTAACTTTTCAACCTTTGGTGTTCTTAGTCACAAATTAGAGATTAGCCGTTTTTTCCCCCTTTGCTATCCCTATATTTTATTCTCTAAATGGTAGCCAGGAAGATTACACCAATTAGGATTCCACTTAACCACCAGAAACAGAGATGACTGCCTGGAGACAGCTTTAACGGGCTGGCACAACTCTGCTCCCAAGGACCTCTGGTCCAAGCTTCTTACCAGTCCATCCAATGAGGTGAGCCTTGCTTTCAGTGTCCAGCATAACAGGTAAAGATCCAGCCGTCACATCTGCATTCCAGGCTGTAGATGAGGAGCAAAAACAAAGAAGAAAGACACCAAAAGCTGCAATGAAGTTTTTGGAGCACGTACCATTGGCTAAACTTAGTTACATGGCTTATGCCTATCAGCACAATGAGCCGGGACATACAGTTTTTTTTTCCTTTAATGATGCCATGTGTCCAGCTAAAAGTGTGGGTTTTCTGTTATAAAGAAGAGGGAAGAAATGGATGTGAGGAAACAGCATGTCTTCTTGGCCAGAACAGCCCTTTCACGATATAAATCAGTTCTAATCTACACAGCTTTAAACTGTGTATTGCTCCCCTGCACACACTAAAACCCCAAAGCATCCCCCCAAACTCTGATGGTCTGGTCCTTGCTCCCCCTCTTACCTCACTTCTTACCATCCTTCCTGGATTCCTCAGCTGGGTCTCTTGCCTTCCTCAGGTTGTGATTCTAGGAGTCTGTTCATCTCAGCCCTTAGCTAAAAAAACGGCTCAAACATCACTTAAGCAGGGACAGCCCTGCAGAAACATTAGTCCCCCTCTCTCGAGACTCTGCATCCCTGACCTGGATCCCCTCTTACTGACTGCTGTCACACCTCTGCTCTGCCGAGGACACTCTTCCTTAACACTTGCCTTTTACCATCAGATATTCAATGACATTAGGGACTTTCATCCTGTTTAACGATGTGGAAAAATTCGAGCACTGGCAGGGAGGTTGTGCGTGCCCTAGAGATCAATGACAGGCTGAATAAGTTCTTGCTCTGTTTCTATCCCAAATCAGGAGAGAGACCGCACCAGGTATCAAATCTTCAGACAAAGGAAGAGGTGATGGGGTTTGGCCAGCTGCTAGTCAGCGCCTGTCTGGTTAGCTGAAAATAAAGCAAGTGCCGCCAGCCATGACGGTGGGGAATGGTGGGAAACAATTTCCAGTCACTTCCCCCCAAAGCACCAAGATTATTTATTCTCAATTTTTTTTCTCTCTTCTGCCTTTAGTTTTGAACAAGTGTGACTTGGGGCACATATCCCCCGAATCCATCACTTTGATGGTTTATTGCACATTAAGTAGCATAGAATTGAAGTCTGGGACTAGAGCAGGCCCATTTCGGGTCCTCTTTTCTTCTTTTGTGCCCTCACAGTGGGAGGGGGGACTTGCCAAGCTGTGCTTGGCCAAGCTAAAATGAGGAGACCAGATGGTCAGAAAGAAAGGAATTTGGGTCCAGGTTCGGGCTCTCTCTCTCTCTCTCTCTCTCTCTCTCTCTCTCTCTCTCTCTCTCTCTCTCTCTCTCTCTCTCTCTCTCTCTCTCTGTGTGTGTGTGTGTGTGTGTGTGTGTGTGTGTGTGTGTGTGTGTGTGTGTGCAGGAGGGCAAGACAAGACTCCTGCGTGGCTTTTGAGCAAATATCAGAACATGCAGTCCTGAGGTACAGCATTCTCCTGCAGGGGTGCATAGGGTGAGCGCACCCTTCTGCGTTGATCTCCCAGGACCTTGTGCCAAACCTCAAAATCATTTTTTTTCCCCTGTGCTGGAGTTTTAATTATCTATGGCTTTTAGTTTTGAGAAAGAGAGCACACTGATTTATGTTAAATGACAATGGAAGGGGGGGAGGGAGTGGCAGGGAGGTGAAGCAGATGCTTTGGATGTTTGCTTTCAGCCAGAAATGTTATGAAGAAAGAAAACAAATTGCAAGACCTGGGAAGCAAAGATGGAAGAAGCAAGGCTCAGTACAGAAGGCAATTTTTTTTTTTTAAAAGGGAGAGCTCCCTCTCCTCTTCCCTCCACAGAAAGGCTGGGTATACAGAACATAGGCTGTTTTACGTGGAGTTGAGAAACCATGTTCCTCCCTCTCTGGGGATCAACAGACAGGGGACAGGAAGTCAGACAACAACACAAAGTGGCAGGGATCCAGGCAGGAAGCAGGCTGGGTGTGAACAAGTGTCTTTATGGCAGGGACAGATGGAAAAAGAGACTTCAGAGCAAAGCTGCTGAGAATAGAAGAACCCGCCTCCTTTGTCCTCCGCTAAGCCTCGCATCACATCTGGGGACTCTGGGGAACGAGTCCCTGTATGCACGACTTCTGTTCATCAGACCTCGCTGGCACAAACACAAGACAGTGCAGGGAGAAGTGGAGTGACAGCCAGGCAGGCTGGCAGGACATTTCCGGCTTCATTTGTATTCTCTCTGGCATGGAAGAGTCCCCTGGTCTCAGCGGTGTGTACATGTTGCTGAGACAATATACATTATTGCATCCGCCGCCGCCCTCAGGTGAGCTTGCTCAGGGCTAGCTCTGTGGTGTAAGTGTTTGGTGAGGTCTGCTCACTGCAGCAAGCAGGAGAGACCTGGAATTTGGGCGGCTGCCTGGCTGGCTGCTCATGGCCACTCAGCCAGTGATTTATGAAACCGAGACTGCAGTAGGCAAAGCACTTTGCAGCCCACGTGTGAAGGCTGAAGATTCCCGGCGCCTACATAACAGGCAGGTGAGCATGGCAACCTGCCTATAATCCCAGCCCTTGGAGGAGGCCAGGAGAGAGAAATCTCAGGGGAAAGGTCATTGAGCAGAATTGGTAGATCCTGCTTCACTAAGTAGTGGAGAAAGACGGAGGAAAACAATGACTTCAACCTCTGGTTTCCACACACATGCACATCCAAGTGTACTTATACGCATCCATACACGTGGCCCGTATACACACATAACACGTGCGCAGCAAAATAATAATGTTGATGGTGATAACAACAATAAAACTGAACCTGGAGCCTGCCTCTCTCTTCCTTGTCATGGTAAATGGTACCTTTCCAGCATGTTCTTTATGCAAGTTCGTTATCTTTTTCTTAGCGAGTGAGAGCTTTATTAAGTGCCCTTGGGGGAGGGAGGAGCTGGAGAACCTTCTGGACAGAATCCTCCTCCTTCACATGTCTGAGCTAAAGTGAAGACAAACATATCTCTATGCAAGTCCCCTCCAGTGTATGCTTAGCTGGATATTTGGACACATCTACACATCCTAAGGGTGTTGTCGGAGGCTTCTGGAAGCATATCTCTTTGGATCGGACAAGACTTAAAAACTGACTCATTGCCTTGGCCGTGAAAGCGTTGCCGCAACAGAGGAACTACGTATAGATTTGGGCCAGAAGATGCATTTGACTGGAGAGAAGGGATTTGGTACAAGGTTTGAACAGTTTGTTGTCAGCAAGGAAATTAAACAGCCTAGGAAAACCTCCCGAGGGCGATTTTTTTTTTTTCTACTTAGATAATACTGTTTTTCAGGCGCCTTCTGACTGGGCTCTATAGCCAGAGAGCGGTCTGGGAAAATTTATCCCAATGTTGTTTGGCTCCCTAAGCACGGCGCTCATGTCAGATTGTGAATAGCTGGGTCTTCGGGAAGTTAGGAGATGCCTCTTGAGCCTGGATGGCCCCACACAAACTAAGCACGCTGGGGGTCCTTCATCTCAGCATCAACTGGTTGGAACTTAGAGTCTCCATGGAAACAAATCTCTGTGCATAGGGGTAAGAGGTTTTTCTAGATTAGGTTAATTCAAGTCGGGAGACTACTGGAAATGTGGGTGGTACCATGCCATGCTGTGGGCTGAGTAAGGAGAGGGATGAGCTGAGTGTGAGCAGTCTTAGCTTCCTGACTGGACTCAAGGCGACCTGCCCCCTCCTGCTTGTGGTGCCTTACCTCCCTGCCTTGCTGGACGGTGTCCCCCAGGAACTGTATCCCTGAATAAACCCCTGATAGTGATGAGGCAGGTAACTGATACAGATGCTGACGTGGCGGAGGCGAGGTAGATCCAGTACTCTGAGATGAGGCCTTTGAACTTGGGCCACCTTATCTCTTGTTCTAGACAGGGACATATGATGTCTGGAAAAAAAAAACCAACAGGAGGCAGTCACAGAGACCTCAGGGTCAGAAGAGAACCCCCTGATTTCTTTTGGGGGGAAGCCATCTTCCCCAGCACATGTAGACTTCAGTCTGAGCCGCTGCTGGGTTCTCAGCCATTTTTCATGTAGATGGTACTTGTTGGACCACCCAGGCCGAGTCATGTGAGCCAACATACTAGGTTTGCTTTGTAACAAGTATTCATTCTATTCCATTAGGGAGTCGGGAGTGTATCTGCTTCTGTCTGTCTTCCAACTCACCACAGAAGGTAAAAGCCCATTTCTTGAGGTGTGCTTTGTTTGTTTTTTAAAGAAAAGAATGTGTGACACCAGGAAGTTGCAACAATGGCTGGGATGGACTGTAATGTATATAGGGTTCTATTTCAGAAACGTGACAAATAATTCATTGCCCTTTGATCTCCCCACCCCCCTCATCTGCAAGACTGGCAGATAATAAAGAGAAAAGCTGTGTGTTCAAGACTATTTCTAGCTGAACATAGAATTCTTAAGTTTTTTTCCGTTGTTATATTAGAACCAACTTAGCCACCCATATCCTTGACGTCTTGTGTGGAACATTTCCGTCCTGAAAGCACACCGTATATGTGTAGTTCAGGAATGGAAGGCTTGGAAAACCTATCCATGCTTTGCCTTTACAAATTAGCTTCTGAGTCTTTGGTGTAGAGTGCATGTCCTTGGACAGTGGCAGAACGTGCTGCAAGACAAGCCAGCTAGTTTTCGAGTCGAGAAATGAAAAGTAGCCAGCAGGGAAGGAGGATCGCATAGAGTTGAGGTCATGTGGAAATCTGCAAACCAGACCAAACCAGAAATATGAGTGCCTTGGCCAGAGATGGAAAGGCTACAGTGAGAAGGGTCAGAGGTCACCTGTGACCATGCAGAAGGAGCCAAGTTCATGGTTCACGTGGGTCCACTTTGGGTTCCTGGGAGGCTAGTTATGAAACCCGTGTCTTGGCCATTACATTGTGTCTGTGCTTGGCAAGTGCCGGCATCATTAGCATCCTTCAGAATGCTAAAAAAAACAAAAAACAAAAAACAAAAAACAAACCCAGCCAGAAGGTACTCATAAATGCTGGAACAATGTTTAAGAGAAGCAACTTTTAAAAATGAGGACCTGGAGGATTTTGCTTACATCTGCCCGCTCTTCCACTTCCCTGTAGAAAGTCACTGTGTTGTGCTTTCCCACTGCAGACACCTTTGGTTTTGCTCTGCAGACCCAGGAATCTCAGATAGCATACTTGTTTTGTAATTTTATTCACATTGTTGGTTATACCAGTCAAGGGTCAACCAGGAGAGTAGAATCAAAAGGAACAGAACAGGAATTAGCCCTTCTACAGGTGTGGGAGAGAGCAGAAAACAGAAGATGTGTGTGTGTGTGTGTGTGTGTGTGTGTGTGTGTGTGTGTTGGGAAGTAATAGGAATAAAGAGAGTCATTACCCAGACCTTCTGAAACAGGGACATTCATTCATTCATTCATGCATTCATTCATTGAGGCTTTGTGATGGGCAGCAATAGGTCTCTGGTTCATGCAAAGATCTACAGAAAAGTGGTACCTCTGGGTAGCTACTGACCTGTGAGTCCATGGATGAACAGGTGGTTGTTAAAGAGGTTAGCACTCAAGAATGAGACCAGATGAAGAGTAAAGAAGAGCTGGCTGGCGACAAGGGCAAGCTTCAACTCATCAAGGATACCTGTCTAGCACCGTATCTGACTGACTAGGATGGTGACCTGCTGAGAAGGATGGGCCCAGCTTGACTTCTACCTCCAACATCTTTGGTCCAACTCTGAACTGGAATGCGGGCTGTAGAGGGAAGGAGACGGGGTCCTGTGAGTGCTTAGAGCACCACTGAGTCGACAGTGGAGTGAGCCAGATCAATATTGTTCTAGTTTGCTACACCTTTTAATTAACACACTAAAAGAAAGGTGTGTGTGTGTGTGTATGTGTGTGTGTGTGTGTGTGTGAGAGAGAGAGGGGGGGAAGAGAGAGACAGAGAGACAGAGAGAGAGAGAGAGACAGAGACAGACAGAGAATCAGAGAGAGACAGAAAGAGACAGAGAGGTGTGTGTGTGTGTGTGTGTATGTGTGTGTATATGTGTGTGTGTGTGTGTGTGTGTGTGTGTGTGTGTGTGTATACAGGTACCCATGGAGGCAAGAACCCTGAAAACTGTAGTCCTCTCCAAGCACAGTGAGCATTCTCAACCACTGAGCTGTCTCTCCAGCCCCAACAGGGTACATTCTTACTTGCTGTGTTTAACGTAACTGTCAAATGAGATCAGGCTAGCCCCCTCCTAGATAATGCACGAGATCAGGCTAACCCTCTCCTAGATGATACATGAGCATCAATCCATTTGTCCTCAGGATACCACTGCTCCCCATGATCACACCCCCTTTGCTAAGGTCAGTTGCCCCAGCCACTCAGGGGTTCAGGTGGGGGCCACAGTGCACAGCTAAGAGAACCCTTGTCTTTTCTGCCCTGGATTCCCTGTCAAGATCACCCCCCAAGCTGCTCACATTTTCTCAAAGCCACAGGCAATCTTTTTGGATTTTCTTTTTGAGAAACTTCCCAATTCTCTCTGAGACATAGTCTCAGAATTCAAGGCATATTAGATCTCTCATCCTCAATCCTTCGTAAAAATGTTCCACTTGGAAACCAAAGAAAGAACGGAAAGAGAAAATAGGTGGGGGGAAGAAAAGGAGAAGGAGGAAGAAGGTAGGTGTGTGTGTGTGTGTGTGTGTGTGTGTTTCCAGAAAATTGTATTGAAGAAGCTTCTTTGTCCTAGGCCCTCTGGCAGCCCCCATTCATGTAGCGCATTGAGCTAAAGCTCTTTTCTGATTTCATGTTATGTAAATAAAAAAAAAAAAACAAACAAACAACTCGAGCAACCCTCATGGAAGAGCAGTGAGGTCACGTGATTTCTGGGGCCTGGAGCTCTGTGATTTCAAAACTGAGAAATAATTTTGGAAACACAACAGAAAAAAATATTCTCCGACCTTGTACAGAGCATATTTTAAAAAATGATCTTTATAAGACTTAAAAGTAATAAAAAAATAGTTTGATGAAATATCGAGCACTCAGTTCATGAAGAAAATTGGGAAGGGAGTTGGGGCAAGATTTGCACTGGCTGAGTTTCACCATGTACCATCAAGAGGCATTCGCAAGCCAGGCATGCTCTTCACGTAGTTTCCACTGGGGCTTGCTTTACCAAGGTTAGAGTCCTGGTAGACTTCACCAGTGAGAAGACACAAAAGGGTTGGTGACCTCTGCCCTCTCATTCTGTGATGGACGATTCAGTGAAAGATGGGCTACGTCATCTCGGTGGATGAGCGACTGGAAACATGAAGATGCTTCTGAAGCGGTTTCTTCTCGCTGCAGAGTAGATCACACACGCTGGGCGGTCGATGCCTGCGCTGTCCCAAGGACTGCAGGGGATCCCAGCAGTCACCCCCCAAAGCAGCACTATCCCGAGCGCTCGGGCCACCAACACCAGCACCATCTCACCTGTCGCAGGTATTTGGTAGAACGTTGCAGCAGACGATGCTCCTACTTCCCACCCCTGGCGTGGGAGCTCACCCATTCTGCAGCACCTGTGTCTCTTTACCTGCGACATTTCTCCACAGCCGGCCTGCCTGGCCCACTGCCAGATGGAGCACTACGGAGTCACAGTTCCCCAGGAATAGTTCACTTCAGAACAGGGGCCGGTTCCCTTAAGGATGCTGTGATTGATAGAATCCAGGACCCACGTGGAGCAGAACCTTGGGGGCGTATCTGTGAAGGGCTGTCTAGGCACACTTATCTAAGGTGGGAAGACCCACCCTAAACATGGACAATACCATTCCAACAGAGAGCCAGGCACTACCCTCCTTGTTCTGTCCGCTTCCTGACTGCTGACACATTGTGACCAGCTGCCTCATGCTCCTAGCTGCCATGGCTGCTTTGCCATGAAGAACTGTACCCCAAACATGGAGGCAAACCAGAATCCTCCCTTCCTTAAGTTGGTTTCATCATGTATTTTGCCATGGTAATGAGGAATTACCTAATAAGAATGTCCAGTTCCCTCACTGTGACGTAGGAAACCCTGAACTGTGTCTCTGTTGTTGGTTCACAATGTCCCTGTGAGACTGAGCTCCGCGGGCCCATAGCAGTAGCCGGTCTGATGACACACTGACAAGTCACTTCTCTTCCCTTCCTACCTCCTGACTCCCCTGCTGTTCCCTGTACCGCACTACTTCTGGGAAAGCCAGGTATCAACTGAGCCGGGCACTGTCTGAGATTTCAGGCACCAGTGAAAGGCTGGTGAGAAGATACCAGATGCAAGTTTGTGAGTCTAGTGTAACAACTTACATCATAGAATTAGTGCGAGGCTCAAACTTGTAAAACGCTGAAATTAGTGTCTGGCATATAGTAGCAACTAAGTAATTATTAGCTATTATATCTATTATCGTGATGAGCTAAGGCATTGGATGTTTGGCGGTTCCTTGTTAAAAGATAGTTCCCAGGCAAAGGCAACCCATCCAGCCGCTGCTAGGAAGAGCTTTAGTCACAGTGCCAGGCCTTAAAGGCGCAAGACAAAGCAAAGTAAGGTGTGCAGTGGGTCGAGGAGGAGCAAGTGCTGATCGAGGTAGGGAGCAGGGGAGTTGGCACTCTGGGATATTTCCAGGAGCCCTCCTGGTAGATAGGGTCTGTCCTTTACGACTCTAGGCTACATGATGTCAAGTCAAGCCTAGAACTGATGGATCTAGACTTGTCTGAGCCCTAAGCCCCCTAAAAAGAGAAGTGATACCATGGTCAGCTGATCATTTTGGTGCGTTTGTTAAACACATTTCACGTTTACGATTTCAAAGGTGAATGGAAGGTTCCAGTGGAAGAAAACATACTTATAAAACAATCACGCGCCATCAGATATTGCGAGTGCTTTGGTGGAACATGTGTGTCCGGCATGACCGGTCAACCCCAAGAGGTAGCTGGTCTGCACCAGGAAGAGGGACTTCCGGTTGACATTTTGACGATGGGCCCTAAAGCCTGCAGTCCACCAACTCGACTCCATCTCGCCCCCTGGAGGCGAGACATGGGAAAGTTATTTCTTTTCTTTCAACTTGGGTTTTCATCTGAACAGGAAGAGGTTCCTGATTCTAACTGAAGAGTCAGCCCGGCCATGGCTCCTTCCCAAGCCGCTTCCCCCCTCATCTCCCTCATGAGGTCAACTTGAAATAAGCAAAAAGGCAGCCAGACAAACCACTTTCTCATCATAAGGACCGCTGGGATTGGTAACACACAGTGTTGACGGCAAAGCCAGCACCTCGACCAAAGGACCCTTGCCACAGGCTGTGTGGGGACACCAGTTGAAGGCGTGGACTCTGGATTCAGATAGCCTGAGCCTAAATATTGGCTTCATTGCTCATTCACTGTGTGAGTTTCAGCTGATGCATCCGTGCAACAGGAGCGATAATGTCCATCATTTCTACATCCTATAGTGCTTTGAGAATGACAAGAGATAATTTTAGGCCTCTGCACACAGGAAGCACCCAGCACATGCAGTAATTATTTTGAAGAGACCCTCAACAGGATGCTTTCTCTGGCAAGGCTCTTGACTTGCATGCCTTGAAGGCTGTCAGTCTACAATCTATGGTTGAGTGTGATGGTCAAGACAGAGACCTAGAGAGACATGGACAGTGCCTCGCCTATGTACCTTGGACTTTCCTCTCCACATCTACTGTACATACCTGCTGTTCTCTGCCTAAAAGGATGTGAACTTGATCGGCATACCTGACTTCTGAATCAACCCTTCACTGATGAAAGGGGGGGCGGGGGGAGAAAAGATAGATTAGGGTCCTAGCTTCCATTCTCTCATGTTAGATACGATTACGGGATGGTCATTGGCTCAGTTGCTTTCTTGTTACAAAACATAGTGGACAGGAAGCAACTTGAAGGAAGAAACGGGGGTGGGGATGAGGGGGGGGGGGGGGGGGGGGGGGGGTGGGGGAAGGGTTGTGGCTCACAGTTTGAGGGGATGCCGTCCACCATGGCGCACGGTGACAGTGGTGGGAGGATTCTGGTCAGACTCCATCCACAGTCAGAAATCAAAGGACAGGCATAAAAGTGGGTCCCAGCTACAAAACCCCAAGGCCCAGGCCACCATGACCTACTTCCTCCAGTGAGACCTCACCTAACTAAAGGGTCCACACCTTTCCCCAATAGTGCTACTGGCTAGGAATCAAGTTCCCAAGCCCACGAGCCTATAGGAAACATTCACATTTAAACCAGCACAGCCACACTTCAGGGTAAAGGTCCAGTTGCCTGTGGTAGTTGCTGGCTGCACCATTCATCGTTTCCCTTTCTCTCTCACGTACCCCCGCCCCCGACACCCCCGTTTCCCTGTTAGTAGACCCTAGGATCTCAAGAAAACTGGTTTCACAGAAGCCCTTCATTCTCCATCTGTTTCTGGGGGAACCCAAACCAAGCCACTCGTCGACACGTGCCTCTGAGCGAGTTTCACACGGGCCAAATGAAGTGCAAGGTCACACAGCTACCTGTGCAAAATCACAGCCGTCTAGACAGTCAGCTCAGGTCTAAGCACATTTTTTTTTTGCTGGCTTGAATTATTTGGGTTGGCTTGCCCAGACAGCTCTGGACTCCCTCCAAAATCCTTCCAGCCCCCACTTTCCTTTAGTCTTCGAGACTTAACCTCCGAGGCTGGCAGGCTCAGAAGGGACCAGTTCTGAGCTTCAGGAGAAGGGTTGAGCTAATAGTATAGGGAGTGAGGATGAGGACTGACTGAGGGCGTCACCTGTGCCATGCACTGAGCTAGGCAGGCAGTAATCTGAACATATCCACCCCGTCACTACCCACATTTGGAGATGAG